>NW_026646194.1:0-140000 GCF_949987535.1 Balaenoptera acutorostrata
TAACGAACACACCCAGTCAGTAAATGTGTTAATTTATTAGCTTTAGAGCCCCGTTCCCAAAAAGCAGTATTTATGCTTTACTAGGGATGTTCGTGAACAGCAAGGCAAATAGAACCCAGCCTCTTCAACTAAAATGTTAAGTTATTAGTAGTTAATTGGGAATTTCAGTTTCAACATAAATAGCTAGTAACATCATCTTGCCTACCAATATAAACAGACTAATCCATTAAACTTTTCACTGTTTTTACCTGTAGAGGACCTCAGCCATTTATGATAGGATGTGTGCCTTAATATAGGGGAGGTAGTGATGGGAAAGTACTTAAGAGCTCCCTCCTCTGTACTCTCACTGGACTGTTTACTATCAAAAGCACACTTCACCCACATTCAATGGTGTATCTACCTTTTCTTTTCACTATTAGATCACTAAATTCCTCAAGAGCAAGGATGCCTTCTTATTTATCCCTGTATCACCAGCCCAGAATTCACAATAGCAACTCAACACACTTTCGTGGAATGAATACTTCATGAATCAGTTGGGTGGAGAAGAGACATGGGTTTTCCATTTCCCAGCTTCAGAGACCACTGAGCATAAACTTTGATTTCTATTCCTAGGTAAGGATTTAACTTGCTAGATCTAGTTTGGCTTAAGAACCTGGAGGATCTCAAATCTAAATAAATACTTCCAAATAAGGCTTAAGGGTACCAACTCCACGTCTGCTATATATCGTAGCAAAGAACGTTAGGAATCGTCCAACGTTCATTTACATGTATAACCCTCCTCTTTCTCCCAAAAAAATCCAGTTTTGTAGCGGTATCCTTTCTTCCCTCCCTCCCCATGCTCTGAGCCAGTTGTGTTGGCCACATTTCCCCTTGCTGGTTAATAATCTGGGCAATGAGTATGTGACAGTGGGCATAGGCGAAGTCTACCAGGAGGTTTCTGGGAAAATCTCCTTACTCTTATAAACAAAAGCAAAGAAAGTCAGCTGCTTTGTGTGCCCAGAGATGATGCTGAATTTGGATATCATCACTGATATGATGATACAGCCCTGTTGTAATCATGGGGGAAACTAGCCTAAGAACCAAGCAAACAGAGAGAACAGAGTCAAGAGAATTATAGAAAATCTGAGCCAGAGCCCTGCTCAATTAAACCTGGATTCTCTTCCTTTGGACTTTTTGTGTCCTTATTTTTTTTAACCATATATGATTAAGTTGTAGAAGATGATACAATAGTCTGTAATATGATTCTGTTTATGGAAAAATATTTTTTATACATGATGTTCTAGATGGATATAAGCCAATCTTAGCTGTGGTTATCTTCAGGGGAAAAAAAGGATTATGAAGAAGGTACTTTCATTTTATACTCTATTACTGTTATGAAAATAGAAGATTGATATGGTTCTGGAATTTAAACTTCAAGGGAAATTTAAGTGTATTTTTATATTGCATGCATGATAGGCCCTAATTACTTTTTCCCAGTTTCATTGAGATATAATTGACATATATCATGGTGTAAGTTTAGGGTGTACGGCATAATGATTTGACTTACATATATTGTGAAATGATTACCGCAATAACTTTAGTTAGAATCCGTCCTCTCACGTAGATAAAATAAAAAGAGAAAGCAAAAAAGGAGAAAAAGGGCTTCCCTAGTGGCGCAATGGTTAAGGATCTGCCTGCCAATGCAGGGGACACAGGTTCAAGCCCTGGACCGGGAAGATCCCACATGCTGTGGAGCAACTAAGCCCATGAGCCACAACTACTGAGCCTGCACGCCTAGAGCCCGTGCTCCGCAACAAGAGAAGCCATGACAATGAGAAGTCCGCGCACTGCAACGAAGAGTAGCCCCCGCTCGCCGCAACTAGAGAAAGCCCACGCACAGCAACGAAGACCCAACACAGCCAAAAATAAAAACAAATAAATTAATTAATTTTTAAAAAGGGAAAAAAAACATTTTTTCTTTGTGATGAGAACTCTTAGGATCTACTCTCTTTACAACTTTCCTGTATATCATACAGCATTGCTAACTATAGTCATCATACTGTACATTATATCCGTAGTACTTATTTATCTTACAACTGGAAGTCTGTACCTTCTGACTGCTTTCCTCCAATTCCTCCTCTCTCCACCTCTGGTAACCACAAATCTGATCTCTTTTTCTATGAGTTTGTATTTGTTGTTGTTGTTGTTTTAGATTCCACAAATAAGTAAGATCATACGGTATTTGTCTTTCTCTGTCTTACTTCACCTAACATTATATGCTCAAGGTCCATCCATGTTGTCACAAATGTCAGCATTTCCTCATTTTTTATGGCTGAATAATATTCCACTATACAGATATTCCACAATTTCTTTATCCATTCATCCATCAATGGACACTTAGGCAGTTTTCGTGTTTTGGCTATCACAATTCTGCTATGAACATGGAGGTGCAGATATCTTTCCAAGTTAGTGTTTTCATTTCCTTTGGATATACTCCCAGAAGTGAAATTGCTGGATCATGCAGTAGTTCTGTATTTAATTTTTTGAGGATCCCCCATACTGTTTCCCATAGTAGCTGTACCAGTTTACAATCCCACCAACAGTGCACAAGGATTCCCTTTTCTCCACAACCTTGCCAGTATTTGTTATATTTTGTCTTTTTGGTGATGGCCATTACAGGTATGAGGTGATATTTCACTGTGGTTTTGACTTGCATTTCCCTAATGACTAGTGATGTTGAGCATCTTTTCATGTACCTGTTGGCCTTTCATACATCTTCTTTGGAAAAATGTCTATTCAGGTCTTTTGTCCATTTTTAATTTGATTATTTGGTTTTTGCTATTGAGTTGCATGAGCTCTTTATATATTTTGGATATTAACCCCTTATCACATAATATGGTTTGCAAATATTTTTCCCATCCCACAGGTTGTCTTTTCACTTTGTTGTTTCTATTGCTGTGCAGAAGCTTTTTAGTTTGTTGTAGTCCCACCTGTTTTTATTTTGTTGCTTGTGCTTTATGTGTCACTAATGACTTTTAACATTATCATATATAAAATTTATTGATTCCTTACTACAGTCTAGGCAGGCATCTTGCTGACACAAAAACCAAAATTGTGAGTGTGGTATTATTTTTCTTTATTAAAAAGTAGCCCCATTCAGTCTTTGGCTCTGGTCTCTTCAGAGGCAGATATCTACTGCCCCGAGAGTACTGAAAAGTGTAATCACAATTTTATATCCTAATCGTTTGATTCTGTATTTCAATGGAGACTTAGACTGTGTAGAGCAGTAACATATTTGAAAATGGCTGAACAACATCAAGTGTTTAAGTAAACTTCAATTTTTTCCCCAGTGAATCATTAGCCCAGCCATCTGAGAAACCTATTTTTAATAATGTACAGAATACAATCTATATTATATGATCCACAGCAAGGTTTGCCAACCCTTCCTTTTTCCTCCACACTACTCCAATTCACTTTAATGAAGAGAAAGCAAATGGAAAAAAATCAGGATGAAAATAAAACTCAACCAGGGTGGATGCAACATTAACTCTTAATTTTTGATCCTTGGCCTATCCGCCCAAGAGCATGAACAAATAAGTCTTTTAGATGTAGTGAACATGAACCAAAATACCAGAAGAATAAGAATATAAAAGAATATTAAATATATTTAAATATAAGTATAAAAGAAATATTGAGCACCACTTTTGGAGTAACCAATAAATACCGAAAACTCCTTAGAGAATAAAGTCTTTTCAATGTAAAATATGCGTGAATCTATGGATTAGTATGTATATATAAGATAGGCTGAAAATAATATTGATTGGTTTGCAGGAAAACCAGGCTCCTGTCAAACCAAAGTACACTTTTCAGTCCTTATTCAACTAGATTTCTCTGATTTTCAACTGATGTTGTCAACAACATCTTACTGAAAACTCTACACTTCCATGATGTAGTAGGCCAAATAGTGGCACCCCAAAACCATCCACATCCTATTCCACAGAGCCTGTGAATATGCAACATGATAGTATGTTGCTGGCTTTGAAGATGGAGCATGGGCCACCAGCCAAAAATATAAGCTAGAAAAGGCAAGGAAATAGATTCCTCCCTAGAGCCACCATGATTAATGCAGTCCTGCAAAAACCTTGATTTTAGCCCATTGAAACTAAGTTTTAGAATTCTTACCTCAAGAACTTTAAGATAATAAGTTCAAGGTGTTTTAAGCCATCAGGCTTGGAGTCATTTGTTACAGCAGCCATAGAAACTAATACACATGGCTTCTGTAACTATGTTCTCCTAGTTTTCCTCTTATCTCCCAGACTGCATCTTCCCAGAGCCTTCCATGGGGTCCTCCTCCTCTTCTTCCCACTGCTTTAGTAGTGACATCCCCTTAGGCTCTCCCACTGCTCTCCTCTTATTACATGGATACTCCACAGTAAAGAGCTTAAAAGCATAGACTTCAGAGCCCAATGGAGATAAATTCGTACCCTAGTTCTACCACTTACTAGCTATGTGAACTTTTCAGATACTGTAGTTTTCAGGTCTAGAAATTCCATTTTGTTTCTTTCAATAATTTTTATATGTTGATTTTTTAATCTTTTTGTTCACAGTAAACATATTTTCCTTGATTTCACTGAACACAGCCATAATAGCTGCTTTAAATCCTTGTCTGGTAAGATCATCTCCAGGTTGTTCTTGGTAGTCGTCTCTCTTGAGATTGGGTCATATTTACATGTTTCTATATATTTTAAGCAATTGTGAATTGTATCCTGTCCTTTTATATTGTTGAGATTCTGGATTCTGCTATACACCACTGAAGAACGTTGATTATATTCGCTTTAACAAGCAATCAACTTGGTGGGACTCAAATCACAAACTGCAAAATGCTTGGTGGCAGTGCAAACCTCAGTGCAGTGTTGCCCTTAGCAGTGGTAACTGAATTCACACCTGCCCCCCATACACGTGGCTAAGCATCAGCCAGAGACTTGAGCAGAGTGTATGCACAGAATTTGGGGCTCCCTCTCTCTGGATTTCTCTTTTCCAGGATCACTCCTTGACTTTCTGTCTTCCGAGAGACTGTGCATGTTCTTTTAGAGTTTTCGCTACCACACAGCACTGACTTCTGTCAGCCTCCAGGCTAAAAGCCTTAAAAAATATAAAAGTCACTGGCACCAATTCCATTTTCCAAGTCTGACTCCTCTCCAGAATACGTCTGCTTTTGGTCAACTCTCTGGAGCCTTGAGGTAACCGGGGGTTTTATTGCTGTTTGTTTGTTTTGCTTTTAGTATTTGGACCAAATATTTTTTTTAATACTTGGGCCAAATATGATTTTAATATTGGGACCAAATATTTGGTCTGGAGCAAACATGTGCATTCCCAAAGCAAACACGATAATAAGATAACAGCACAGCTATAGTGGTTCCTGTGTGCCATGAATGTTCTATACACATTAGTTATATGGACTTATTAGATTCTCACAACAGCACTATGAAGGGGACACTATTTTCCCCCCCACTTTATAGATGAGAAAACTGAGGTACGGAAACATTAAGCAGCTTTCCTAAGATTACCAAGAATTTAACTCAAGGAGTTTGCTCTAGAATCTGTAGGCTTAACCCCCATGGAATATAGCACACAACTTCTTGAACTTCAACTTCTACTCTTGCATTTATATAAAATGATCTTAAATGCAATTACTTGCCTGAAATTGATACTTAAATGTTTGATAAATGTATTTTTTAAAAACTCATCTATGGTGCTTCAATGTTTAAAAAATGTATTAAAAATAAAAAACACCTCATTTACCAGTAAATTTAGCTGGTTACTTCTTGATGCATTTTTGAATACTCTCAGAGTACATGCTTTAAAAAAGCAGAGGTTTTATTAGAAGAATGGTACAACTGTATAATAATACTCCGTATTCTATAACTTCATTTTTCATAAAAACTGAACATGTCTGAGTCTGATGTACCTCTCTATTAATAATTAAGTCACAGTGGTATTTTGTAATTACAAGACAGTATATAATTTAGAAATATGAAACACTCTTAGGAGTTCATATAAAATAATAAACCATTTCAGTAAATTGAAACATAAAAATCGTATTAGGAATATCTCTGGACATATTATGCATAGTCCTCCTGGCAAGTACTAGTTTCTAATAGAATTCTAAAGAATAGTCTAATGAGACCAAGTTGTTCCTTGGAGAAAAATTTTAAGTGATTTTTATATTAATAGTTTTAATATTATTTCTACTTGTCTTAGAAATGATGTAGCAAGTCCAAAGAACACTCAAAAGAATGCCAAGTTTCACAAACTCAGTCCCTTCCTTGTGCTAACACTATATCTACACTTCCATGATAACACACATCATACTGCGCTATAATTTTCCTTCTATTCCTGCATTAGACTGTGAATCCATTGATGACAAAAATCACCTATTATTCATCTTTCTATCCACAGAGCCTTATAAAGTATATCTTATAAATGTTCAAAGTTTGCATTAAATAAATGAATGATTACAACTGACTGACATTCATAAGTAATATTTATAATATTACATTGTAAATTTTATAGATATTTAAAGCATCAGTTGTAATTGAAATTATAGAAAACTACCAATTACCTATAATAATGAGGAAAATATATGACGTAAAGTGAATGAATGATACTAATCAGAATTACCAAAATTACAAATTGCCTCCAAAAAGCAGGATATAAGGGGCAAATATTGGTTTAATTTTACTTTTTGTTTCTTGGTTCAAGCTGCTAATTGTCTAACAACAAGGCACCGATAGTCAAGTGGTTACAAGCCAAAGTCAAAAGGGACAGGGTTCTACAATTCTCCCAGAAACAGCTAAACCAAAAGACAGAAAGGACAGTCAAGGTTATCTTTGTATATACTCTCCTAAATAGTAATACGAATAATAAGCCACTTAATATACTCATGGTGTTAAACAAGAGCAATGCCTGTCAACAAATGATAACTATTAAAAATAGTATTTGAAAAAGTAAGAATTATCAATAAATTTCACAGACTGTAAAACCAAAGCTCCTTCCACTATACTGTGTCACTTTTCACTTCATATCTGTGCTTCTATGAAATGGAATCCTTAAATTAAACTAGGCATCACAAAAATAAAATTTAATGGAGAAAGTGTTCATCAAAAATGTTTCTATTTTACGTTTGGTAGTGTATATATGTTCATGCCACTCTCTCACTTTGTCACAGCTTACCCTTCCCCCTCCCCGTATCCTCAAGTCCATTCTCTAGTAGGTCTGTGTCTTTATTCCCATGGGAAGCAGCTGCATAGCACAGGGAGATCAGCTCGGTGCTTTGTGACCACCTAGAGGGGTGGGATAGGGAGGGTGGGAGGGAGGGAGACGCAAGAGGGAAGAGATATGGGGACATATGTATATGTATAACTGATTCACTTTGTTATAAAGCAGAAACTAACACACCATTGTAAAGCAATTATACTCCAATAAAGATGTTAAAAAATAAATAAATTTTAAAAATAGATTTTAAAAAAATGTTTCTGAATTAAGGTATAATGAAACAAATACGCAAAAGCATAGGATCACCTAAATGATTAAACTTTATTAACTAGAACACACACAGAAATAAGCAAATATTATCACTGACTATATTTTAACCTAATTGTGTCATCACTGAACTGGCACGACTACGTCTCAGAACCAATTGGCTGGGATACTGGAGGAGGGAGAAGGGGGACTCTGGACCAGCCAAGGTCACAGAGAAGGAAACTGCAAGGCCAGGGAAAAGGAAGTCAGGGATTGTAGCAGTCCAACCATTTCTTACAGGTATGAGAAAAAGAATAAATAAAACAATAAAAATAGCCACTGTTAAATGTATGCTGAATATTCCACATACCTCACCATTTAATAATCACTAAACCTGAAGATAAAGACTGACCTTCTCCAAAGCCACACAGTGAACATGTGGCACAGCTCGTATTCTTAAAACTGTTCACGAATCCTACAAAACCCTGCTTAGGTCTATGCTATATCACCGGGTACGCCAATAAAAAATCTGAAGAATGAGAGGAGATAGAAGTGGACTCAGAAGCAGACAAGTTATCCAGAACCACATAAAACCCAGAGGGAGAAGAGAAAAATTAACACAAGCAAGGATATGCATGTACAGAAGCTCAGGCAAAATTCGGTCAAAGGGATGGGCAATGCTCCCGCAGTCATTTTTTCCTTGTTTTATGTGCATTGTCTCTACCCTCAGGATTTTAAAGGCTCTGTGAGCAGCCATTCAGATAAAGCTAAACAGGTCTTGGCCTATTTATGACTGATATGCTTTGATTAAGAATAAAAGCTAAATGATGTTTAGTGGAATTATATACATCAGATCTAGATCTGTCTTATCTGTTTAATAAAAAAAGTGTGATATTTTTAAAAATCCCTCCTGATAAAACCTTTCAGAATTCTTCTTGTGCCACTTATATGTTAGTTATTTTACTAATAGCCACAATAAGCAACTCTGTGGAATCAAAACTTCATAAATTAGGTAATATTTTTTCTGTTTCATTTTATGCATCTCCTTTTGTTATCGATAATCTTCATGATTTGTTTTGGCACAAATGATGTCGGGAATTTCCTGCTAGATTTCCTGCAGCTTTAATAAAACCATGCATTTATCCTGTGGGACCCAAGAATACAAGCAAAATGGTACTTAACCACAAGAAGAAAAGTCATGGTTCTAGATGAGAAATATTTTTCCTTATCATCAAGTGTGTTTGTATTGCTACGACGCCTATGACAGCATTTTGGACATTAAATAGTATCAGTATTAAGTGTATTGAATTACACAAAGAATTTAAGAAGAATTATTTTTTTAAAAAAAGAACAAGGCTTCTTAGAGAAAGTTGATCATGAGAGAGTGGGAGAATCAGGTAATACACAGGTTCTTTTTGATACGCTGTTAATTGGTAGGGAAAGAAATGATTTCAAGAAAATTAGCATCACCTTCCTGACACACTTCATCCCAGTCAAAGTGGATCTTTCTTTAAGCAAATCTACTGCATATACTTTATTGTTAGAGATGACAATTTGCTTGACCAAATATTGACATTTGCCACAGATTCCCATAATGAATTCAAAGGAGACAAATGAGGTGCTCGTAAAGAGGATGTGGATACCTATGGAGTCCAAAGACTGACTCCTACAAGTGCCAACAGCATTCACTGATCCCATGTAATCAGACGTGCTCTAAGGCCGGTTTGCACTATTATGATGAAGATGGTTGTTACAGTGGAAAACTAGCTCTCCTGGTAAATAACCTCAGCCCCAACTCTGATCAGCCCACAACTCCTCCACGATACCCCCAAACTGCTCAGACCACCCCCCACATCTCCGCAGGACCTTGACTCAAGCATTTTGACTGAGGTCTGCTCTGAGTAATCGATGCCTGTGTCAAACTAGTTATGAAGTATTTTGAACACCACTGCCGGGTATAATCAAAACTCCTCTGCAGTCTAAAGAATCCTTCTTTCCCCCAGATACAGTTTCCCCTGGAGCTATTTGACGGTGGTTTCTTCCTAAAAGTTACTAGCTTGAAAGTGAGATTTGGCTCCATGAAATATGTTCCTTTCCAGTAGCAGGTTTTTCTCAAGTTTTCTTTTCTAATTAATGTCTTATGGTAGCTACGCTGGTCTTTATAAATGGTATTCCACATATCATATAAATTACCACTTTATCTCTGATAGAAACTTTCTAGACAGAGTACAACTCAAAATAAAATTCAGCTAAATAAATATACGGGGGGGGACAGAAATTCTAATAAGTATCTTCAAAACATACGTCCAAAAATAGTATTTTCAACACTTCCTATACACACAGAAAATTGAGAGCTTGTCTAATCCAACGCCATGATTCTAGGGAGGTTAAGACATCTTCTCAAAAGTTTAAATTTAGAAAAAGCAGCTTAGGGGCTTCCCTGGTGGCGCAGTGGTTGAGAATCTGCCTGCTAATGCAGGGGACACGGGTTCGAGCCCTGGTCTGGGAAGATCCCACATGCCACGGAGCAGCTGGGCCCGTGAGCCACAATTGCTGAGCCTGCGCGTCTGGAGCCTGTGCCCCGCGACGGGAGGGGCCGCGATAGAGAAAGGCCCGCGCACCGCGATGAAGAGCGGTCCCCGCACCGCGATGAAGAGTGGCCCCCGCTTGCCGCAACTGGAGAAAGCCCTCGCACGAACCGAAGACCCAACACAGCCAAAAATAAATAAATAAATAAATAAATAAATAAATAAATAAATAAATAAATAAATAAATAAATAAATAAGAAAAATCCTTTAAAAAAAAAAAAAAGAAAAAGCAGCTTAGCAATATAAAAATTAAATTTATGGGAATTTAATCATAAGTTGGTATCTACAAAGATAAGTGAAATGACAATACACACTTTTCTAGATGCTCATACAAAAGAAAACGGATTTTCCTTTGTAAAGACAGATTTGAATTTCAAAGTTGATATGTGATGTTTAAAAATCAGGAGGGGTTATTCCAGGTAGAAAGAAAACTAGTTAAACTGAGGAATGTTTTATTCCTCTTTGATTCAAGCATAATCCAAAAGCACTGCATTAAAAAACAGAAAAAACATTTTTTTAACCTTATATAGTTTAATACCTTAATTTCAAACTGTTGTAACCAAAAATGAACTTGAAAAATTAAAATACGCATAACATATTTGGATCTTTTTAAAAATAAGCTGTTAGTCTAATATCAAATAAAGATCACTAAAGTTTCTCCTCCATACTTACAAATGTACTTTTCTCCTCCATACATACATACATATATGTCATATAGTATTAAAATTTTAAATTAATTTAAAATTAATGTACAAACCAATTAAAGTCCTAAGCTGCATGACACTAAAATTTAAAAAACTACAAGGCTAATGAAAATACATTACATCAGAATTGATCACTCATTTTCTGTTAAACCATATATTATCATTTTTTAATCTCTTTACTTATCCAAACCGGAGCAATGATTAACAACAAAAGCAGCAACACATGGACCAATAATGGCAAATAAAAATGTTCAGTTTTATTCCTGGAAATAGTATAGCTTATTAAACCATACGCTGCAGTAATTATAGCAACAAGCAAACAAATAAACAGGAAACAAAAATTTGACCATTCATGCTCCTGCTCAATTCTAAAATTTAATGAATTGGCTAAGAATGGGTAGCAGCCCAGAAATCACTCACAGCATAGAATGGAACATAATTTAAATTACCAAATAAGCATTCAAAGAAAAATGTTTGCATTAGGGGACAGAATAAAAATTTCAATTTTCAGAAGAAAATGATTAGCTATTTGCAAAATTACAACTGAATAAAGCTGTAACACTATAATTTCGTTACTTCAAATATATAAGAGTGTCATGAAATTTTACTTGCCATAAAGAAGCTTAGGACACAGTCACATGGTTAGAGGCATTTGAGAATGAAATAAAGATAAAATGACAGCCATGCAAAAAGCAATTAATTGGAAGAGTCAAAATAACAGCTCCAAAAACGTTAGAAACACAAACGCTCAAGCAGAAGATTCTATTGTAACCACTGACATAAGCATGAGGTTCAAGGACACAGATCTCCCTGAGGATGGATTTTTTTAAGTTCTTTAAGACATCAACAGATCTGCTGGATGAAGCAGAAAGGCAAACTTAAGAAAATCACAACTAAAAGGCATTTACATATTTTAGTCAAAAGAAAATCTCCAAAACCTGTGAAAGAAATCATTCATATAGTAGCTGAGTTCATTAAAATACTGCAAGACAACATAAATTAAGTACTTGCCCCTTGTGACTTCTCCACAGTGTTAGCCAGCATCTCCTGCAGGGCCCGGACAGAGAGGGACTGTTCCAGCACAAAGGTGCAGATGGAGAGGTCTGGGGGGACATTCTGTGCAGAAAGAAGGAAAGCCGCCATCATCATCATCGTCGTCAACATCACCACCACCACCACCACCACCACCATCATCATCAAGCATCCAGACCCAATTTACCTTATTATACTTCAGTTTCTTTCACAGAAAGAAGAAAGAGTATTTGTCAATTCTCTAATATGAGCTCCCAAATCATCCAAATACATTGTCTATACCGCTCACACTTAATCCACATTTTAATTTATGGATAACTATAAGCTACCATTTATTGAGTGCCTACTCTGATTAGGCACTGCACTCGGAGCTTTATCAATAACTCCTGTGGTCATCCACGGTAAGGATTATTACTATTATTGTGTGGACAAGAATGCAGAGAAGTTAGGTTACTTTTCCAAAGTCACAATTACTAAATTTTTCAAGCCGGGACTAAAAAGCCAGACTTCTCTGACTCTAGAGCATTCATTTCTAGTTTATCAAGTACTTCGCTGATAAAAAAATTAAAAGGACAGAAAAATACTTTACTCAAATTAACAGTGAAGTTAAGCAAACATAAAATTGATTGGTATAAAATATTGATTTACACGGGCTTGCCCTTATCCACAAAGACAACGATTAGCTTGTCTTACTCAAGTTGGGTATCATATCTGGCCTCTAACTTCGGATGCAATAAGTTGACTTCTATTCGGTGTCTGTGTATCGCTTTATTTTCTCACTCATTCCTTTTCCTTTCTATTTCCTTCCATCAACTTCCATTCCAATCCAGTAATAACCCCATAAATTCTGAAAATCCCAACAAGTAACTACTACGGAGGTGAAGGAAACAGGATAAGAACCGACTGTCAAGTTAGAAAGAACTATCCCAATTAGGAACAAATGCATTATCGTGCATGCATGCTTTTACTTTAGATAAGCAGGACCCAGGAGGCAATCCAGCTGGGTATGGGAAGATGTTCAAAGGAGCATTTTCACAACAGAAGAACATTATAAATACATTAAACACAAAACACAAGCGAGAATATGTCTTCTTAAAAAGAACATTAGGAGGATAAATTGATAACCTGATGCAATGCATCAGAATTACAATGTACAGTGTTTAAGTATTTACTAAACTGAGCCACTATCAATAAAAAGATCCTCATCAGCAGAGAATGATGCTTTATGGTTTCTAGGAAAGATCAGGTACCAGGGTTCTAAAATTAAAGTTAAAGATTATTTTATGGATAAAAGAAGCATATAATCACTAGTTACTCATACCCCACAAACCTTCCTGGCACCCATGTTTTGTTTTGCTTTATTTTTTAATAAACTTTTGTTTTCTGAATTCCTCTATCCTCTTATCATGGGCTTCTGTGGCCCCCAGGCCAATTTCTTTCCATTACTCCTCAAACTGTCTCAGCTAGTAGTCAAAGGAATCTCTCAAATCTGGGTGCAGCTACTACTTTTATACTCTGCGGTAATGCACGAAATTTTCACACGTCGAGGTATGGGGAAGTCATTCTGGCTTATACATGATTTGGCTTGAACGTCATGCTAACTGGAATAGTTAGCAATGCATGCATTGGTCTGTCAAACATGCATTGTACATCTGCTTTGACCATTTTTTTTAAATGCATTTACCAGATTGTTTAGAATGTCCACTTTGAAGATAGGAAATGGGGGCATTTTATCCTACAATGCCAATGCTAGTACTCCTTCAGAGATGAGGTCCCCCTCCCAGACAGCAAGGTCATGCTGAGTTGCTGTGTATGTGCTAATCTTTCTCTTTTGAAACCTTGAAGGGATGCACCCCTGTTTAATATTTGTCCTTTGTTCTCACAAGATATAAAACTGTGGTTCAAAAAAAAAATTTTTTTTAATAAAAATAATAAAAATAAAAAAATAAAAAAACTGTGGTTCAGGCATTCAAAATGGACCCAGATAGCCATTGCGGATGTGGTTTCAGACAAATTCCTGTACTACTGAGAACTTGAATTTTCTCAACTGTATCAGACCCAGGGACCTCACCAGCCATTCTCAAAACAAGATCTGTTAGTAGCTGTCAGCTGCACCCTTATAGTCTCAAGGTCTCCCCTTGTAGCTATTCAACCATTTCAGACCTCAACTGATCCTGGCTTAACAAGTGCCCTTACTTCTTGCCAGCTCCAATTATAATTGGCAAACCACTTATGTAACTTTGTGGATTTTGCCTATATAAGCCTCCCCCCATTTTGTAGTCTAGAAGAACACATTTCAAGTGTTTCTTGAATCTGTCTCCTGGGCTATAGTCCTCAGTCTGGCTCAAATAAAACTCTTTTCTATTCCGATTATAGAATGTTTATTGATTGTTTCCATTGACAGCAGTCAGCCAGACAAGGGCTTTCTTTCCAAAATCCTCAGATAAAAGATTGGAAGCTTGGAAAGGGACTCTCTTCTACTGTGAAATTCAGGATAAGCTCTTTTAAATTTAATATTCTCAGTTCTAACTATGTTAATAACAATTCATCACACTAAGACAAATGCTACTGGGAAAAAATTGATTAAGGTAAGTGTTTACTCCATTCATATCCATTTAAACTGTGAGAGTTTGGAAGCTACACTTTGACAAATAGCACTGGTAGAGAACTATGTTAAGAAATGGTGTGCTGGTGAACCAATTCCTAAAAATAAAAAGCACTGACTTGCCCATTTCTGTAGTGTAAATACTCCAATGATGGCTGGTTTCAAAGTATAAAAGTTTACAAATCAGCTCACAAAACTGCTAAATATGTAACAATTAGCTCTCAGGAAACTCTAAGAGCCATTGCCAACACACCACTGAACTGATTTCAGACCAATATTCATGAATTGCTTTAGAATCAGTGTATTATAATAGTTAAGAGATTGGATTCTATAAACAGATCACCTAAGCAAGAATCCTGGCCTCACTACGTACGAGCTATTAACTTTTCTAATCTTTAGTTTCCTTCCCTGAAAAATGGGATAATAATTATGCCATCCTCATAGGGTTGCTGTGAAAAAATAAATGAGATAATCTAAGTAAAGAGCTTATCACAGTGTCAAGACCATAACAAGAACTCAAAATAAGCGAGCCATTGTCATTAGTTAGTTTTGCATATTGTCATTTCTCTCCATTTGTGGCATTTATGAAGCACCACTCATTTCTTAAAATTGGTTCTTAAATGGATTCTGTTTTAGAGAAATCTTGTTTGAAAAGTCAAAGCATTAACTATGCACCTGTTCATAACATCTAAAATGTTCTAGTTATTTTCAAGAAAAGGCACTTTCTGGTAATATTGAAAAGTTTACATACTGGGTATATTTAAATTGTTTCCTACTTCACTTTAATCAAAGTGTTAAAGTATGAATCACTGGAATATCTTACATTTATTTTAAAGATCTTTGAAAACCACATGGCTCTGAAATGAATTAATCCTGCCAAACAAATTTCCTTTTTTCACAGAGCGACATACTTGTTACAGATAGTGGGGTTTAACAGGAATAAATGAACAGACAATCAGCAAAGACAATTCTCTCTCAGAGACTCTACCTATCTTTTTTTTGGACCCATCTTCATTGCTCTCTCTTTGCCCCCTCCCCCATCAAAACACACATAAACGTAACAGAAAAGCTGAGCAGTTAAAAAAAGAAAAAAGTTTTACCCCTGTCAGTAAAACTTGAAACAATACAAATCAGAGCTTTGCACTGTTAGTTTCTTTTACTGCAAAGAAAAACATCAGGTTGTTCTAGGCAACAGAATCATTACCAAAACTTGTTACTTTTTAAAAGTAACTACTTGTCACTTTTTAAAGTAAACTACTAAAAGTATTTCTTAATTTAGATGTATATTTCTTCAAATAACCCTGACATTTTTAGAGTTAAACCACACTGCAGCATTTATGTTAAGGCTTTGTTCCCATTTCCCCAAAATAAAGTTGTCAGTGGAAAACAAAGGGTCTCATTCATTAAAGACCAACTAAATGGCCCCTAACACCAGGCACAAGAGATAAAGTATAACAGTCTATACAGCTGTAGTGGGAACTTCAATTCGCAAGCTTTTGCATGTTACCATCTTTTCCTTAGTCTTTTTCTTTACTCAAGTACTATTACTGAGAATTTTAATTTTTAGAACTTCAACCTGAAAGAACTTTACGTGCCCTTACAATGAGTGTGCTCCCAAACCATGAAATAAACCCTTATGTAATATATGGTTTACCTTACAGGTGCTTCAAAATACACCACATCAGAACATGAAACAAAGAACTACTGCTCAGCCTGTACACCTACCTGCCTCTTAAACATTACACTTATTTTTCATACAAAATTTAACCAGAGAAAGTATATACTTCGGTCTGTCTAAATGTGTATCTAGGCTGCCCAGAGCCCAAAGCAGGCAGGCAGGAGGTTCATAATGCTTTTCATGTGGAGACAAGACCAGTTTGGTAAGGCTAGGTGTGCTTTGGCAAAGGTAACAAACCTTAAGCAAGCAGCATGGCTGTGTGTCTTCTCTTCTTTTTAAAATACAAACTGGTCCCCGTTCTTCCCTGCCTGACAAACATTACCTAATCTTACAGGTAAAAAAATTCTCAAGAATAACCACAACGTAGCATCTGGCTTTGTTGGCACTGGAGAGTCTGTGTGAAATCAATTAGGTTTCCAACCAACGTATCCAGCGAACCATTTGGCATACACAGATGTATCTGCCTAACTCACTTACAAACCTATTGAAACATGTCATTGACTTAACTGAACTGCAAACAATAATTAGGGGCTATATAAGCTACAGCAGACCACCTCTCTTGTTAATCACTGTGTAGAAATTGCATACTAACATACCACTCCATTTTAAGGTCTTGATGCCTTTGCTCATACTCTTCTCTCCCTCAGCGTGACATATCCATCTCCAGGTCTCCACCAGTGGAAAACTATTTCATATTTTTAAATCACACATAAATAAAATCACATATAAAAACATTTTCCTTGGTGAAAATTCAAACAATACTGAAAACTTTTTAAAATCCTCTCTTTCCAAATTTAATTATACATACTCTCCCTCCCAGGCATAACCACATGGGAGCTGGATGAGCTTTCAGATGTACATCTTTCCAGGCCTTTTTTTATGCATTTGCATACTTATGTATGCTCACATAGAAGTATATAGATTGGCTTTTCCCATTAATGGGCTCACTTTGTATAAATTACATATTTTAATTTATTAATATGTATTGAAGATCATTTTCTGTTAATAGATCTCTATCTACTTCATTCTTCATGACAGCTAAAGGATCTAGACAAGCCATATGCCTCCTGAAGATTGGTTCAAGTTTAATACTATGAAACATTGTTATTCAATCTTGGACCCTCACTCTCCCATCCCACCACGACCAGTCTAAAACGATGACTTGCAAAAGAAAGTGCTCAATGTTTGAAGAGTTGACCTCAAACTATGATTTCACCTATTTCTGGAAAATTAAACAAATGAGCCTATAGGGACACAGTAGTAACAGCCCTAATGGTGGATCTTTACTTTGGTTTTTGTTTTCATAATCTTAAGTTTCTAATATGAAGACAAGTTAATTTACCTTTTTACACTGCGTTTCAGTTGTGCACCAAATAACCTTCAGAGTAACACAGAGATATCTCAAAATGTATTTTGAAAATTAATGAGGTATTAAATCTTGATAGTTTGACAGCATCAGCAAATGGGCAGGTCACTGTACCAAAGGACATGGGATTCCGAGTCAATGCATAACCAGCCAAGGGATCCCAGGTAAATCAGTCTGAGCTTCCCCATCCATTAATTGGCAATATACTTATCACACTTCAAAGAAGACTTCTGAAGTCCAAATAAGAAAAGCAAAGCATTACAAACTAGAAAATCCCAACAAAATATAATTTTCTCTGCCTAATTAAAAAAAAAATCTATCTCACATTGAAAGCCAGAATCACAGAGATATAAATTAAGAGAAAAGCTTGTCTTCTACCAAGAAATGTGAAGACAGGATTCTTTGGAGCGGAACAGATGGTCTGAAGTTGATGCAGGTTTGTTTTTTCTCAGCCACTCATCTGCTGAGTGGCCTTTGGCAAGACACCATATCCACTGAGGGTCAACATGTCCACAAGCTATGGAGATATCAAACTTCTCCAAAAAATAAAGTTGTTGTTGTTGTTGAAGTTGCCAACTGCAGACATGAAACAGGCAAAATCACACCTACCATACAGGGCACAGAATCCTTTAAAATGTTTGTATGTCCTACAATTCCAATATAATTATGATGCTGTATCTCACTGACTTATATGAACTACTTTAGAAAAGAAATATCAAGTTGGACATAAGGAAAATCTTAGTTCACTTTTTCCTCTTTATACGTCTTCAAAATTCCAATCATAACGTTTCCCCAGCCTGGAAATGTGGTTATTGCCAGACTTTCACACTTTCTGTGAGAGTTCATAGTTCCGGGTAGTTTTTCTTGTCATATTCTTTTTCTCTTCATCCCACTTTGCACCAAAGATTAACAGAACATTGTCTCAGAGACGGAAATATGTATCCTGCGTCAATCACAGGATAAATTCTTTCTTCTTTCAGAGATCAGCTTTTTGAAAGACAAGTAAAATGTGATCGTAGCAGATGAAACGGATATGCCTGGGTTTCCCCACGTCTCAAGCCTTTGAATCTCTTCAGAAAAGCTCAAGTCATTCCATGTGCCATTCTTAACAACATAGGTCCAAGTCAGGAAGGATTTGTTAGCACGTTAAACAAGTGGTAATTAGCAGTACATCACCACTACAAAGAGCCACAGCTCTGCCAACTTAGCAGTTAATTATGAAAATCCCTAGTGAATTAATAGGGTTTCATATGATTTGCTCAGTGTTCGTGTTTCTCCTTGGCATACATCTTCTGTAATACAATCTTCTGTAAACATCATATTAAGTAGATATGCCAGTCTACCTTATTTTTCTAATTATTTTAATATTCAGCTGACTCAAATGTGCCAATGCAAATCTGGAGGTATACTAGTTTGACATTCCACCCTGCATGACCTCTCCCCTTCTAATATCATAACAGGAATATTGGATTAGGTCAACTCTGTTCACACGTATCTTAACTGGGAGCCACTGTTGGTGAGAACACACAGATTTGGTATTTTGAAAGCAAGACACTCAAAAGGAAACCAAAGGAAAGGCTTCTGCTATGAATTGAGCCTCAAGATGATAGGCAGGTATGTTACAAATCACATGTGCTACTAATGATTCATTGGATGTAGCCTCCTGCTTTTGAACATTGCTAAGTCAAACCCATCTACCTGTCACAATCTCAATAAAAGCTTAACAAACCAACTCTCCGCACTCTAGGTGATGGGCCACTTGCCTAATTTGCATGTAAAGCACATAATTTCTAGTCATGTATCACAATGATGCTCCAGGAAGTTGGGCTCAAACTGAGAAATCTGCTGTTAAAAAAGCTATGGCGCTTCGCCACTAAATTCAGAGTTCAGAGCTGAGTAAACATCTGGATAAACGGACGAATAAACAAACCACAAGAAGAAATAAATCAGTGGAAATAGTGGAACCACTGCTACAGGTCAACTACCCACAAATTACTTGGGAGCAAAGGTTTCACTCTACTCGAGTCTTTTTTTAAGTATTAGCAGAATAGGGACTTCCCTGGTGGTCCAGTGGTTAAGACTCTGCGCTCCCTATGCAGGGGGCCCAGGTTTGATCCCTGGTCTGGGAACTAGATCCCGCATGCTACAACTAAGAGCCTGCATGCCGCAACTAAAAGATCCCCACACGCAGGCAACAAAGATCCCGCGTGCCGCAGCTAAGACCCCGCGTGCCGCAGCTAAGACCCGGCGCAGCCAAATAAATAAATAAATAAAAATTTTAAAGAAGAATTAGCAAAATATATACATATTCATTATATATGTTGTAAGCAACTGGCAGTGTCATGATATCGAGTACACAAAAATAGTTTTGGCGAAAATAATGTATGGCCCAAGTATCTGTCAGATATCAGAGTCTGTGACATCTCAGCCTTGCCTCCCTGCAAGATCCCAGTGAACCACAGACAGTGATCAAACTTGGTGGATCCCCCAGTGAAAATTTCCAGTGATCCATAGAGTTGTCTTCGGGGAGTTCTGTGAAAAGGAGATTTAGGTAGAATCAATTCATAAGTTCGTTGCCTAAAAGTATTTGGGAAAAAAATAATTTTTACCGTAACCAGGTCAACCTAATCATCTGACACATGACCTGTGTCACGACATCCATACTGCTTTGTCTCATAATCTGCTTAAAGAAAGGGAACAATTCACACAAACTTGTGGACACGGGCAATCAACCGGTTCTGACTCACCTAGAGCACTACGAAAAGTCAAAAGGAGGAGAAAAAAGTGAAAATGAGAATTATGGCTTCCACATTAAGTTATGCAGGCAAAGATGATGTCTTCAAATTTAATTAACGATGTAATACACTGCCGATTTATTCAGGCATAACCATACAACCATCTCACTCTTTGTGGGTATCTCATTCCATGAAAGTGTGCTGGATAATTTCATATAAATTAATTTAAAATGGCAAGAGCTAAATTAATTACTCAGTATCAGTCCGAACAAATTAAGCTGGAATCAACTCAGTAATATCACTTGGAACCTCAAAACTGAAACTCCAAGCAGACTCAGATGGAGACAGTCAACACCTTGGAATTCTTACTAGGATTTTACTCACATGGAATTTCTACACAGTTGCAAGAATTAAGAAATAACTGTGTAGAAACAATTATGTAAATAATAATGGCTACATTACTTTTAAAGCATCCTCTGTGTGCTAGGTCTTAATTCTCACCACAACTCTATAAGAGAAGTATTATTATTATCTTCACTTTAGAAATGAGTAAATGGTGAGTGACAAAATTAAATGACTCGATCTAAACCAGAAACTATTAAGAGGCATATCTGCTCAGCCTAAAACCCATATATCACCTTGTCCCCCTCAAGGTAATATTAGCCTGATTATCAGCTGTTTTTTTTTTGTTTGTTTTCCTGTA
Source organism: Balaenoptera acutorostrata (assembly GCF_949987535.1). Lineage (NCBI taxonomy): Eukaryota > Metazoa > Chordata > Mammalia > Artiodactyla > Balaenopteridae > Balaenoptera > Balaenoptera acutorostrata. The sequence goes on from NW_026646194.1 coordinate 20,912, forward strand.
CATTTGTGGTAATATTTTTATTATTGATAAATTAAACTTGAATGCAACAGTGTACATGCTCTAAAAGAATTCACACATAGAATCAGAGCCATGAATACCACAAACTCCATGACTTTCGCTTGAGAGACATCTCATAAGTTCATAACCTGGTATGAGCCCCCCTGCCAATGTATTAGCAAAAGCAAAAGTGTAATAAGGCATTAAAATAGTGATCCTTCCTAGATGATGCCTTGTGGGTATATCTGGATATAGGGATCTTTCCCTTGTTGTCTGAAGATATGAGTCATCATGTCAAAGGAAGATATGATATTTTCTGGTTGAAGAATCTTGACGAGAGAGGTATATAGTAGAATTAGAAAACTAAGTCAGGAGAGATACTTCAGGTATGTTATATAGAACTGAAACTAAAACTGTATCTGTGAGACTTAACCCTGAAATAATGTTAGGTGTTCTGGACATACTCCAGAGTCCTATTAATCCATATAATCTATAAACATATAGCTTAAGGTAACAGAATACAAATACAGTTTGGGTGACCAAAAATTCCATCTCACCTAACACATAATTTAGTTCAGAAGGGAGCTATCGGTAACACAAAGAAATAACACAAAGGATATTTTAAGGAAGATAACTCTAGCAGCTGTGTACATGATGTATGAAAGCCACAGTGTGACACTATTTATGTTCAAGGATCAATTCAGGAAAGATAAAAAGACTTAATGAGCTACATTTTTTAAAGAACTTATGGGGACTTCCCCGTATGGCTGAGTGAGGAGGATGGCAAATCCTCTCCCTAAAAAGCAAGCTGGCTAAAATTGACAAGAATAACCTTTCAGAGCTGTGGGACTTAACCAGAGGCATAACAAAATATGACAAACTTTTATGCTTGAAAACTGCTGAACTTCAGGTAAGAACAGTAAGAGTCTGCGGTGCTATTTCTGAAGGCTGCTCCCATCTCCCCACGGCTCAGCTGATGTGCAGCTCCTGCAGGAATGTGGTGTGGGGTAGGCTGGGAGGACCAGAAGCGGTGCCACCTTATGAAAGGGGGCTCACTTGATTTAGAGCAGATGCCATGCACAACGCATTGTATGTGAAAGCGACACTTTCCAGGGAAACTCAACAGCTCTTCTAGCCTCACTCAGTATATTCCTGACTGAAGCTGAAGCATGCAGAGCAGTTCCAAACGATTCACACACTCCTGGCTAACTCTCAAGTAGCATGTACATAAGAAAGACACAAAGAACTTCGCAGAAAGCAAATCTGGAACAGATTTTAGATAACCTGAACTTCTCATGTGCTTCTCTACCCATACACAGGTCCATATGCAGAGAACAGAACTCTTACTGTTTGAAGTACCTGAGTGCAACCTCCGTACAATCACTGCCTTAACTCTAAGCTATGCAGAAACAGGGTAACCTTTAAGAAGCAGGCTAAAATAAAAGAAGGAAAAAAAAAAAAATGGAGCAGTGACATCAATGACAACACATCATAGGGGAGACATCTCACAGGCAAGTTACTAAATAAACAAACCAACAAAAACAGGAACCACCACCTTCTTAGCCCAGGCAAGTTACTAAACAACAAACAAACAAACAAAAACCGGAACAACAACCTTCAGTGGAGAAATACCAGAATTTAGAGTTCCTACAATATATTATCTAAAGAGTCCAGTTTTAACAAAAAATAAAAGTGGCACAGGCAAAGAAACAAAAAAACAGGAAAGTGTAACCTATACTGAGAGAAAAAACAGTCAAGAGAAACTGTCAGTGAGTATCCCCAGATGTTGAAATTAGCAGATAGAGGCTTCAAAGAAAACTTTAGACATACAAATAGGAACTTCCTTGGTGGTGCAGTGGTTAAGAATCCACCTGCCAATGCAGGGGACATGGGTTTGATCCCTGGTCCGGGAAGATCCCACATGCTGCGGAGCAACTAAGCCCAAGTGTCACAACTACTGAGCCTGCGCGCCTAGAGCCCATGTTCTGCAACAAGAGAAGCCACCACAATGAGAAGTCCGTGCACTGCAACAAAGAGCAGCCCCCACTCGCCACAACTAGAGAAAGCCCGCACGCGGCAACGAAGACCCAACGCAGCCAAAAATAAATAAAATAAAATAAAGTTAAAAAAAAAACAAATATGTTTAAAGAACTACAGGAAAAATGTTTAGAGAAATAAAGAAAAGTATGGTAATAAGTAGTCAATGAATAGAAATGATCAATAAAGATACATGAATTACACAAACAGAACCAAATGGATTTGAGTATAATAACTAAAATAATAAATATGCTAGAGGGGTCCAACAGCAGATTTAAAATGAAAGGACAAAGAATCAGTGAACTCAAAGATCATTTAATAGAAATTATTCAATCAGAAATACACAGAGAAAAAAAAAACAGGAAAAAAATTAAATGAGCCTCAAAAACCTATGGAATAATATGCATGTAATGGGAGTCCCAGAACAATAGAAGAGAAAGAACAGAAAATATATTTGAAGAAATAATGGCCAAAAAACTTCCAAAATTTAAAGAAAAACATTAGTTTAAACATCCAAGAAGCATAAAAATACCGAAGTAGGATAAACACAAAGAGATTCACACCTAGATACATCATACTCAAACTATTCAAAGACAAAAAAAGAGAAAATATTTAAAGCAGCAAGACAAAAATTTACTCATCACAATATGATTAATTGCTGACTTCTCATCTGAATCAAGAGAGAACAGAAGGCAGCTGACAACTTATTCAAAGAGCTGAAAGAAAAAAACTGTCAACCAAAAATTCAATATCGAGCTAAACGTTTTTTCAAACATGTAAAATAAATACATTCCAAGATAAACAAGGATGGAGAATTTATTGCTACCACAGTTGCCTTACAAGAATGCCCACTCTCAACAACTTTTATTCGTCATAGGACTGGAAGTCCTAACCACAGCAATTAGTCCAGAAAAAGAAATAAAAGGCATCTAAATTGGAAAGGAAGAAGTAAAATTCTCTCTATTTTCAGATAACTAATACTATATATCAAACATCCTAAAGACTCCACCAAAAATTTGTTAGAACTAATAAATAAATAAAGTTTCAGGATACAATTTCAATACATAAAAATCAGTTGTGTTTCTACACATTAACAACAAACTATTAGAAATTTTTTTTTAAATCCCAGTTTACAACTGCAGCAAAAATAAAATAAAATACTAAGGAATAAATTTAACCAAGAAGGTGAAAGATCTGTACAGTGAAAACTATAGAACATTATTAAAGGAAACAGAAGAAGACACAAATAAATGGAAAGACATTCTGTGCTCAAAGATCGGAAGAAGGATATTGTAGAAATATCTACACTACCTAAAGTGATCTACAGATTCAATGCAATCATTATCAAAATTCCAATTCCATTTTTCATACAAATAGAGAAAACAATCCTAAAACTCATACGGAACTACAAAAGACCCCAAATAGCCAAAGCTATCTTGAGAAAGAAGAAAGCTGGAGGCAGCACGATTCCTGATTTCAAAGTACGTTACAAAGCTATAGTAATCAAAACAGTATGGTATTGGCATAAAAAGACACATAGACTAATTGAACATTATAGAAACCCAGAAATAAATCCATGCATACATAGTCAATTCATCTACAGCAATGAAGCCAAGAATATTTAATAGGGAAAGGATAATCTCTTCAATAAATGGTGCTGGGAAAACAGGATGGCCACATGTAAAAGAATGAAACTGAACACTATCTTACACACCATACACAAAAATAATCAACTTGAGATGGTTTTAAGACTTGAAGGTAAGACTTGAAATCATTAATACTCCTAGAAGAAAACATAGGGGGTAAGCTTCTTGACATTAGTCTTGGGAATAATCTTTTGAATTTGACACCAAAGCAAAGGCAACAAAAGTTAAAATAAACAAGTGGGATTACATCAAAGTAAAAAGCTTCTATGCAGTAAATAAGACCATCAACAAAATGAAAAGGCAAACCATATCTCTGACAAGGGATTAATATCCAAAGTGTATAAAGAACGTTTATAACTCAATTGCAAACAATATGATTTAAAAATGGGCAAAGGAAGTGAACAGACATTTTCCCAAAGAAAACATACAAATGGGCAACAGGTACAAGAAAAAGTGTTCTACATCACTAATCATCAGGAAAATGCAAATCAAAACCACAATGAGATATCACCTCACACGTGTTAGAATGGCTATTATCAAAAAGACAAGAAATAAATACTCACAAGGATATGGAGAAAAGGGAACCCTTTAACGCTGCTGGTAGGAACTTAAATTGGTGCAGACACTATGGAAAACAGTATAAAGAAAAATTAAAAATAAATCTACCATATGATCCAGTAACTCCACTTCTGGATATAGATCCAAAGGATCTCAAGGAGATATCTGCACTCTCAGGTTCACTGCAGCATTTTTCAAAACAGCCAAGATAAGGGAACAATCTAATTGCCCGTCAATGAATAAATGGTAAGTGGAAAAAGAAGATGTGAAATATATATAAAAATATGTATGTATATATTTATATACACACAAACCGTGGAGAATTATTCAGCCCTGAAAAAGAAGGAAATACTGCCGTTTGCAACAACAAAGATGGCGCTTGAGGGTCTTATGCCAAATGAGACATCAGACAGAGAAAGATAAATGCTATATGATATGGAATTTTGAAAAGCCAAACTCAGAAACAGAGACTACAATGGTGGTTACCAGAGGCTGCGAGGTGGGGAAAAGGGGAGATATTGGTCAAAGAGTACAAACTTCCAGTTTAGGATGAGTAAATTTTTGAGGATCAGTCTACAGCACAGCAATTACAGTTAATAATACTGAATTATATAGTTTAAAGTTGCTAAGAGAGTAGATCTTAAACGTTCTCGCTATTAAAAAAGAATGGTAATTACGTGATGTAATGCACTATATATGTATATATGTATATATAATATACACCACATATATACATATACACACACATATACACACATCATATATATGTATATCATATATACATATATAATAAATATACATATATATGATAATAGTACAAAGAGAATAAAGCTATGTGGAGTAAAGTTTTTATATTTTGCTGGAATTAAATTAGTATTAATCCGAAGTAGACTGTGAAGTTACATTGATGAGTTAAAACAAAATAAAATAATGCATATTATAATCCCTAGAGTAACTATTAAGAACGTAACTGGAAAGATATATAGAAAAAAAAACGTTTCAACATGGCACACTAACCATTTACACAAAATAAGGAAATAACAGAGAAACAGAGGAACAATAACAACAACAAAGGAGGAATATAAAAAATAAACAAAATGGCAAATGTAAATCCAACCATTTTCTGCTTATTTTAAAAAGAAAATGTGATAAATATATAGAACGGAATATTATTTAGCCTTTAAAGAAAAAGGAAATTCTGACATTTGTGACAACATTGATGAACATGGAAGGAAATAAGTTGGACCCAGAAAAACAAATACTTCATGATCTCACTTATATGTGGAATCAAAAATGGTCAAACTCATCGAAGCAGAGAAAATGGTTGTTGCTAGGGGTTGAGAGTTGGGGGAAACAGATGTTAATCAAGGAGTAGTAAGTTTCAATTATGCAAAATGAGTAATTCTGCAGATCTAATGCACAGCATGGTAACGATAGTTCATAATACTGTACTGCACACTTGAAATTTGCTAAGAGAGTTGATCTTAAGTGCTCTCACCACATAAAAAACGATCATAACATGTGAAGTGATGGATATATTAATTGGCTTGATTGTGATAATCATTTCACAATGTATACATATATCAAAACACCACATTTTACACCTTAAACATATACAATGTTGGTTTGTTACTTACAACCTCAATAAAGCTGGGGGGGGGGGGGAATCCCATTGCCTAATAAATTAAGACCAAGTTCCCCTATCTGGTATTCATATTCTAGATCCAACCTAATTTTCCAGCCTACATTAAATGCTTACTACAGTAGACTAAATTAGATAATTCTCTACTTTTCACAAATACATTTCATTTTGCCATCTTTGTCCTTTGTCCAATTTCTACTCATCCTTCAACTCCAAGCTCAAATACAACCACATCCATGAAGCATCTCCTGATGACCCAAACTGCCACGTATTACACCAATTTGTACACAATGTATCTTTCATACTCCTTTGTAAGCTAATGAGACAGTGTTACCCTCCATAATGCCTTACTTCTTATGTACTTTGTTGAATATTCTTAATAGTGCTGCCTGTGCCTCATAGAAAAGTCGATTAAAGAGAAACCATTTTTGTGACATGACACCTGTACAGTCTCATTGCAAATAGACCACTGAAAAAATATTTGTAAATAAGCCCTAGAAATATTTTTAAATTATTTTTAAATATTAACTGATGAGTTTTCAATAATGTAGCTATGATTTGTCAAAGATAAACATATGTTAAAATAATGCAAACACTGTAATATTTTGATGATGGTCTAAAAATTCTAATTTATGCTGATTGGAAAAAATATCTTCATAAGGTCGAACATTAAGCAATCAAAATCATCTACACAGAATTTAATTGCATTATTTCAGGACCCTCTACTGTAGGAATGTGCACATATGTGCACATATGTAAAAATCTCACTAGGATATGTACCTAGGAGTGAATATCTTAAATTAGTGTGCGCACACCTTCAATTTTATTAAATAGCCACAGTTTTCCAGTATACATTCCTACCAGAGTTGGGTGGAAATTCCTATTGCTCCACATTCTCACCAACAATAATACTCCCAATCTGTGAAATGATGCTTCATTGTGCTTTTAATTTGTATTTCCCCAATTAATAATGAGGGTTGATAATGTTTTCATATTATAATGGTCCATTTGTATTTCCTTTTCTGTGAAATGCCTGTTCACTTGTATCTCTTTTTTTCTCTGGTCATCATTCACACAGATAGGAATAATCTATGTATTCTGGATACTTGTAGGTCTCAAATTTTATGTTCTGGTATGCAACAAACCAAATAATAAAACTAGGTTTTCCTTTGAGGGTCTATACTTTTTACTTTGTTGTTAAAATACATTTTCATAAAATATATGGCTCCTTAACGGTTGATATTATTCCCCTTTTCAGTTATATCTTTACATATGAATAACATACATATAAATAAATACCAAGAGAAAACCTTCATCCCTTTTATTTTGAAACTTGGTCCCAAGTTCCCCACACCTATAAATGCAAGATGACATAAGGTAATAGCCACGTAAATTTAGTGCATAGAAACATCTTTTAATAAGTAGCCTCTGAAACAGGCAGCACTTATGCATCTTCTGGACACTGAGTTTATGCACAGAGATTCAGAACAATCAGAGTGGAGATTTTTCTCTTTTCTTAACAGCAGCTTACATTTGTGTAGCATGTTAGGTGTTTTCAGTGTACTTTACATACTTTATATGATGCTCAAAGTCATTACAACGGATGAGGTAAAGAAATTATTATTGCCACTTCAGAACTTAAAAAAATAAAGGAGGTGAAGGGATTTGCCTAAAATGGGAAAAGCTTGGAGGCAAGTCCAGGCCTCCTGTCCTCTAGGTCCAGGCTGCATCCCTCACCGTTCTACTTTCCAAGGTAAGGAATGGACACCGTCAAAGCTAAAGCGATGACATTTTTTTTAAAGTGTGACTCATTGGTGCAGTCAGCTTGTACCTACTGCTTATAAAAGGATTATACTGTCCTCAGAAAGAACTCTATTGTAGAGCGAGGGCCGTGACAGGTGCAGAGAGAGAATTAGAGAACAGTCATCTGTATCCCTCCCACACCACTCATTTTCTACTAAGTCAAGATTTTCCCTAAACACAGATCTCTTACCCCTCACAGAAGATTTACACAAAAAAGTAAAACACAGCTATGGTGGTCAGAATTACTGAATCATCTGAAAACTAGGGACATCTACTTAGATAAAAGATACTTAGATTTGGCCCCGTGAGTCTATATTCCCAAGCAATGATAACCATATAAAGTAGAGCACACTCCAAATGTATTTGAATCATTGCCAAAACCGTTTTTAAAACTTGTAGACAAAGAATGTCACCTACCATATCAGTAAACAAACAACGTTTCAACCATCAAGCCATGAGCCACTGCAGCCACCCCCTGCCCCCAGTGCACCCTGAGGGGATTCAGGAGGGAGAAAACAAGATACTGGCCCTAGACAGTTAAGGTGCATATCGAAGGAATGATTTCAATGAGCCCAGACTCTTACATCTTCCCAGACAAAGTGCTAAATTCATTAACATGAGATGTCTGGTTTTTCTTTAATTAACAGTAATCTTTTGACGTTCCAACTACCTGGTTTTTGTTGCAAAAACTCCTCTATATCCTGGCTCCTCCCTCACCTCTTTGGAACAGTCCCTCAGAGCTCTCTGAGAGGCTGCCTCCTGGGCTTAAGTCCTCAGCAAGTCTGCTGAATAAAACATAATTCTCAACTTTTAAGTTTTTAATTCTTTTCAGTTGACAAACTGGAGAAAATCTCTCCTCGATATGGTTGCAAAGACTCTCATAATTTATATGATGGGCAAGAAAAAGTAAGGAACAGGTATATACGTATATTTAATATCACAAATGCATAAAGTTTTCAGGTTATGTAAACACAGCTCTTCCTTCAAAAATGAAATTTAAAAGGACAACCAAGGCCATTTTCATATGACTACATATAAGAAAATGTTTAGTTATTAATGAATTAAACTCTTTGGAACTTTATTATAGTGATATTCACATTAGTCAAGGGTAGGAGGAAGACTCTCATTTTATCTTTTGGATTTTGTCCCAAGTAAATATATCAATTACTCAAAAAGTATATATAGTTCAAACACCTGTGTCTTATATCAAAATTCACTCCATAAAGATTAAGAACATAAGAAAACATTGATAGATATTTTTATCATTATGTGGTAGGAAAGATTTCCTAAAGGCAGAAATATAAATAGTTTACTAAACACACTTTTAAAACTTCAGTTTAACAAAAACACTATAACCAAAGCAATATGTTAACAAGAAAACTGGAAATTTTAATATACATATGATAGTGTGTGTGTATGTGTGTATATAGATGTTAGCTGTATACCAAAGAAGACAAATACTCTAATAGAAGGAAGGGCCAAGGATAGAAACAGGGAATTCACATAAACACAGCAAACATCAGAAATAGTCGACCTGATCAGTAATCAAAAAAGTACAATTTTTCCAAAACAGAGAACTTCTGCCTTTCAGATTAGCAGACTTCTTATTTTAAATAAAAATACCTGGAGTGGATGAGAATAGGAAAATGAATGCTCAGAAACACAGCTCATAGGATTGTAAACTATCCTGAAGGGTCATATGGCAGTAAATATCAAAAGTCCTAAAACGTATATGCCTTTAGCTTGGGAATTCCACTTCTAGGAATGTATTCTAAGAAAATAATTGAACACTGCCCAGAGATAGTTGTATGATGCGGATGTTCATTGCAGTGATGTTTATAACAGAAAAAATAATTGAAAACAACACATTAATGATAGAGCTGGAATTTTAAGTGAAGGCCCGTCTTCCTTCAGTGTCTGTGCCCCTGATAGGCTAAGAGAATTGAATCTAAGCTTAACAGTCTTCCTGTTACGTCCTAACCCTGTAGCAACCAACACACAATGCAGATACATACATTCTGAAGGAAACTAGCTGCCGCCCTGTAGCAGGGGAACAAGCTGCATAACCAGGGGACCCTCGTTACCCAACACGATTAACCATCATGAATACAGTGAGACTTGTATTCTAATCCTCTCTTAGAATCTGTTAGTGTAATAAATGCACCTTGATCCAAATTCCTGGAGCTCTTAGTTAAGGGCTACACCCTTTTTGTATTTCTTACCATAACTGCAAGCCACACTGATACATTCTCTATCATATTAAAAAGTTGCATTAAGCTATTAAGCTGGTGATAAAGGAAATATATCAAATCTATCAAATGTATCAAAGTTTCTGATTTTTAATTCAGTGCTTACTAGTCTGACAACAGATAAACTTATCAATCAGTAAAATAAAAGCTTTTGAGCAGAAGCTTGAGGCCTGATATTTTTAAAGACATATTATCAATTATCTTAACACTGAAAATTTCATGAATTAAGTAAAAACACATATAGCGATAATATATTTATATTATAGCAATAATACATTTGTATTTCCGTTAAACTATGCCTGGGTTAGAATGGTATGAGCCTCAATTTGTTGTTCAGAGAGCAGCTTCAAAGGATGGAATGATGACATTACTGACAACCAGAGAAATACACTCTAGCTTAAGATATTAGATTGATGGGCCTTAATAGGTGAGCCTACTGGTTTTATCACAAGCATTTTATCTCTGGACAAACTATCTAGGGTAATAGCTAGATTGCTTTTGTCTTTTGCCCTTGGAAAGACACAAAAGTCATCAGACTAGTCTATGTTTTATCAACTTCATTACTAAGAAATTGGTGCTATTTAATACTACCAGGAAAAAAATGTAAATGAGAAATTTTCTACTTGTAACTGGAGGCTCTGATTTTAGTAAAGACGGCTACTTAGCTTTTTAAAACATCTTAACTTGGACAGCTCTGGAATTATCTGGATTACAAATTCTTTCAAGCACTGAATTAATGCCCTTTCTACCATCTTTATTTACCTGTTTATTTTATTTTTAATTTTATTGGCATATAGTTGATTTACAACATTGTGTTAGTTTCAGATGTACAGCTTTATTAAATGGAGTTCCTGCAATATGCTCCACACAACTTCTCTGTCTTCAATTCTTTAAAAAATAGTATGCTACAAACAATATTTCTAATTCTCATGAAAATACAAGAAACTAAATATTCTAATATTTGCAACCTTGAGTTTTACAGGGATAAGAGGTGTGTATTTAGTTAAGGAAGATCTCAGGTGAGTATAAGGTAGAGAATAGCATAGGTATTTTTTCAGTCTCCAAGTAGAATTTTAATTATGACATTATAATTTTAAAACCCTATTAATTATTCAATTCAATTTATCGGTGTTTAAAGACTATATGGCAATTCACTGGTCACTACAAAGTTAGTTTATATTTAAATCAAAGCCATGTGTCACAAGCTACATTCTCATTCCCTGTAACATTTATAGGTTCATTACTTGTTCCCTTGGGGGAACAGAAGTTCTTACCAATTCAATTCCACAAACATTTAGCGAGTAATTACTATGTGCCAGGAACTCTAGTTTTCCATTAAATTTACTTCTATTATTATAAGACAGTTATAAAGACTTGGTTACAACTTGGATTGATTGGCAGAAAACTCAACAGACTTCACTGGTGTCATGATGTCCTCAGCATTGAGAGGATAAAGCTGAAACTCTCCAATAAGCTTGTGTTTATTTTATCAAAAATGTGGAAAAGTCACATGTATCCCTGCCGTCATCAGTTAATTCTCTACCATCCCTATAACTACTAGCTGATGACTAACTGTTAAGGGCATTATCTGAAAAATTAGGAGAGAAGCACTTTGTCTAACACAGCACTGAAGATCTCATTTTCTTTTGTGAATTGCCAATAACTAGTAACAGTCAGTGAACATACAGGATCACTGAGAAGTTTGCAGTGCAGCAGGGTTACACTCAATATGTTACCAACAAGGGTATCATTTAAGCCTCACCCATTTTTAGAAATAAGAGATCAGACAAATACTAAAATTAACATATACCTACATGTCAACTGGGATACAAAAGGAAGTACAGCTGACCCCCTTTCCCAAACAGCCGTGTTTAGTAGACTAAGAGATTGCAGAAAATTAAAGGAGTACAATAATAATCAAAGGGGAAAAACACTAACTAAAGTAACCAGATTGCCAGTCAGGCAGAGAAATTCTAATGGCTCTGTTAGTGATGACTCAAACTTCCCTTAACCGAAACAACAGGGAAGAAACCTCTTAAATATCCACTGTCCATATATCATTTTGTTACAATCTCTCAGCAATCTTCAGTAAGCCTCCCCTATGTGATAGCGCTTCCCTATATTACAGCCAAGGCAGAGGAAGTGCTTCTTGTCAGGTGACTTGTTCAAATCCAAAGAGAGAGGAAGTGAAAACCCTCACCTAAAATCTGGGTCTCCCAAAGTCAAGCGCAACACTTCCTCTCCTCCACCTTGCAGATGTGAATGCCACGAGTCAACTGTATTCTTCAACTTGAGAAATAAAAGCGAGAGCTGGCATCTCAGCAAAGGAAATTATTTTCCAAACATTTTTCCAGGTTAGACCTTTGGTTTGTGCTTTCCATTCTAGCAATTTAAAACACATTATGAATTTGTCCGCAGCTCCACAGCCCTTAGCATAATTAAAACCCATTAGTTTGGTTCACAGTATAATAATTAGATTGGTTCACCACGTGTGCTGTGAAAACATATTCACCTAAAAGCTCCTAGGAGGACATTAAATATTCACAACCCTCAATAAAAACTTAGCAGAACATGTCAAAGTATAAAACTTTTTATTAGCAGACGTTGTAACTCACCACTCAGGAATACTATACTTAGGTTCAGCCAGTACTATCTTATGACTTTGAACTATTAGTGGTGGGAAAAGTATCTGGGGTGCCTCAGAAAACCTTTCCTGGCTCAGAAGGCCACTACACCAAGTGTCATTACAGCGCTGAGAATTTTCTATTGCAGAGTTCTGAAAGAAGCTGCATGTTCAAAGACCTACCCTAACCTAATAATGTTATTTCGTATCATTCTTTCTCTTTATTATTAACCTTTCCTGACTCAAATCTTACACTTTTCTTCTTCTACACTCAAATCGGGTAAGTTTCATCCCCAGCTCCTTTCCTCCAGCAAAAGGTCACCTTCTGAAAGCCACACTGGAGTAAAAACATTCCAATCAATGATAACAACTCCACCAGCAGAATAAAGAGGAGGAAATACAAAAGTCAATAGCATTTTAAGAATTTAAGCTAAGACTAACTCTGAGTTTGGAGCAAAATCTATATAGATCTATGCAATAAAAACCAAAACTCTAAGAACTGTACTTTAAGTGTTCACGATTTTCAGCAACAGAAGTATCTCAGCACATTCATACAAATGTTGAATAGTTTATCAGAGACACACATATAAGACACAAAAACAAGATAAAAGCGACTCTTACAAAAATATTTTTTCCTTCCACATATATGTGAAATTATCCTCATTCACCCTGTTATGTTGCTGCAGTGGCACTGGTCTCTTGGGGCTGATGGAAGCCCCAACGAAAACAGAATGAAGCCAATCAAGCCAAGATTAAGAATTCTGATTCCCTAAGAAGATTAGGAGAATCTGAAAACAAAACTAAAAATAACACTGTGTCATCCAGTCACATATTACATCTGCAAAGCTTAGGCCAATGGTTCTTTTTTTTTTTTTTTTTTCTTCCTGGTCATAGACCTCATTGTTAACCTGTTGAAAAATGGATATATTCATAATTGTGGCTACAACTTCCAAGGACTGTGAGTCCTCATAGGTCAGCCCTGGATGATTAGAATCCTTGTTAGAAACCATATATTCCTGAATTCAGGAACCTCACTTTCATCTTTCTATACCAGCACTCAGCATTGCGCCTGCGTCCATCAGGCAGCAGAGTTGACGAATGAGAATGTGTGTCCGTAGTCAAGTGACCACAAAGAATAATTTGACTGGTTAAGGGAATGAAGTACTTGCTTCTGAAGGAATAAATGATTCAAATGCATCAGAAGCATCACTGTTTATATATATATATGTACATATATGTATTTGTGCATATATATGTATATATGTGTGTGTATACATATATACACACATGCACACACATAAAGAAAAAACCTGGCCTTTTAAAGGAATCCAAATACTAAACTTATATTTGAGTGCTTCCAATATATGATGAATACTCTTTCACATGTGAAATTCTCGACATGAGTTCCAGAATACCTTTATTAAAACTAAGAAACTTCAAAATTGAAGGTATTCAGGGAGGCTACAGTGCTTCAAACTTATTCTGAATCAAGCCATTACTATATACGCCCAGTTGATGTGATTCTTCTAAAAATTCTTTAAGATTGTTTGAAATACTTATTCTTCCTAGGTTTTAGAAGTGCACCCAAGTCTTTAAGCCTAACACCCATCTTTATCATACTTTTCTGTGGGGAGGCTATTACAAAAATGGTGGATGGTGATTTTAACTTCTATGGAAGTCATTACTCAGCATTAAAACACACCAAAGACTTTATGCCTTACCTGTTCCTGCAGTTTGTTAGGGCAGAGCACAAAGATTACCTCCAGCCCCCCTTCAACTATTTAAATCTACAGACCAGCCTCACGGCTTTGTCTTCTTTTATTCGTTTCCCTCCTTTTCTTTACACATCAATCTTCTTCCCCCTCTCAAGTATTTCTATTTCTGGGATGGAGTTTTCTATTAGTTTCTTTTCTCTTTCTTCTCCCACATAGGAAATAGGACTATAATTATATCTTTTTATCATTTTTTTTGACAACTGCTTTGTTCCTTTTATATTCCTTACTTTTTCCAAATATGACTCTCTTTTTTTTATTTTTAATTTCCAAAGGTGTGATTTTATTTTTGTGTTCATCATGCACTTTTCAACTTCTGCAGCAACAAAACAGACCTACCACTAAAAGTCAACTGTATACTGCATTTACATTTTAGTCCCCTATGACTTTGTGCAGTATTAAACTCACGGACCATTCTTCTAGTTTATTTAGACAATAAAGATTCCAAGAAAGATTTTTGTATTCTTAGAAGACAAAAAAACTGTCTCCTTTGCTGAGCCATTCTTTTCAGATCTATTCTTAATGTTGGAAGTACTTGCCCTGAGCCCCCTGCTCTTCTGTATTCACAAATTTCCCCCAGAGGATTCTCACCCAAACCCATGGTTTTGAATACAGTATATCCCCTGCATATGAACCTTCAAGTTGTGAACTTTCAAAGATGCAAACCTGTGTTCGCAGGTCCAATCAGGTAAGTTAGTTCACATGTCTGGTGTACATTGTCACGTGCGTGCATCCTCTGTAAGTGGTTGTGCTTTTGTGTACTTTACTGTACAGTACTGAATAGAGTACAGTAGAACAGTATCTTTATTTCTTGCCTGTTCACTCGATGCCAACCCCTGTATGCCAGCTGTTGTACTGTACTACTGTACTTTTCAAGGTACTATACTGTAAGATTAAAAATGTTTTCCTGGGCTTCCCTGGTGGCGCAGTGGTTGAGAATCTGCCTGCTAATGCAGGACACACGGGTTCGAGCCCTGGTCTGGGAAGACCCCACATGCCGCAGAGCAGCTAGGCCCGTGAGCCACAATTACTGAGCCTGCGCGTCTGGAGCCTGTGCTCCGCAACAAGAGAGGCCGCGATAGTGAGAGGCCCGCGCACCGTGATGAAGAGTGGCCCCCGCTTGCCACAACTAGAGAAAGCCCTAGTACAGAAACGAAGACCCAACATAGCAATCAATCAATCAATCAATTAATCAATAAAAAAATAAATCTTTAAAAAAAAATGTTTTCCTTATTTTTTGTGTTTGTCTATTATGTATTACCTGTGTGAAAAGTATTAAAGACCTATTACAGTACAGTACTATATAGGCTAACTTTGTTGGACTTACGAACAAATTGGCCTTACAAACGTGCTCTCAGAACAGAGCTCGTTCATATGTAAGGGACTTACTGTATCATAATATAACCCAATGACTCTCAAATCTATGCCGTTAGACCTGACCTCTCCTTAGGACTCCAGGCTGATATTAAGCTGCTTATTTGATGTCTCTACTTGATGTCATAAACCCAGCACAGTCAAAATAGGACTCAATATTAATGTCTTCCTTTCTCTATGCCTTCCACCCATCTTCCTCATCTCAACGATATACTCAAATCCCAAAATCCGTGATTCCTCTTTTTCCCTTACCTCTCAAACCCAATGCAATAAAGATCCTGAATCCAATTACTCCTATTGCCTTTACCACCCCAGTTTAAGCTTCTGTCATTTGTTTTCTCTAATCCTTTCTCCACGTGCAACCAGTACAAAAATTAGAAACATAAATCATGGAACACACTTGCTTACAACCATCCAGTAGCTTTCTATTGAACTTAAAACCCAAATCTCATTCCCTAGCTTGCAAAGCCCTTGACGATCTGACCCTTGCCTATCTCTCTGACCTCATCTCATGTCACTTACCCACTTCACCTGTTAGATTCCAACCATGCTAGCCTCTTTCTGTCCTCAGAACAATCCATGCTCATTCCGACCTTCAAGTCCTCACACCATCTCTTCTATCTGCCTACAGTGCTCCTTCCTCTACACGTCCAACAGCTGGTTCCTTCTGGTTATTCGGCAGAGAGGCCTTCTATGACCAAAGCAATCGAATGGGGTCACCCTACCGTTTACCACCACCTTATGCTCCACAGTATGCATCATTAATTGTTAACCGAATTATTTATCTTCTATCTTCATTCACTAGAATGAAAGATCACAAGATGATGAACTCCATCTCAATCAGTGTCTATCACCATGATTTTGGATATTGCTTAGCACATAGTAGGCACTCAATAAAGTGTTTATTAAATGAATTAAGTTAAAGAATTAATTTTAAACACAACAAAACTCTATGAATTTCACGGCACTGATTTTTTCCCCTTTTTACAGAAAGTTACCACATTTACTAAAAGATCAAGTAAACATTCATTTTAGACAATTTTCATGGAAATGTTCGGCAATAAAGAATGTTAAAATATTACATTACAATGTTAGAATACTCCAGAAATCATAGTACCTCCAAAACCTACATGGTAGTAATTATACATGAGAAATTATTGCATTTTCAATAATTAATTAAAATGCAAATAACCTATACTTCAATGTCTCTTCACGTTATCTAAAACATCACATTTTATGTTTAAGGAATTGAATCTCACCTTTATGTGAATTTTGCTGGCAGTGTGAAATATACCACCAAGATCTGCTATGGTTTTGTCCCAAATTTTCTGGACCCCATCCCTCTTAAACCAATACAGATTAGATTTTTCATTACATGATACTTAAGATGACTGTCAGAAGTTAACACTCCTGCCCTTCTTCTGGCTTTTCTGCCTCCATTTTTATCCCAAACACTATAAGTACAAGTTTTAAAAGAACATTTTATTTAGGTAATTTCCATGTCCCCCTCAAAAAAAAAAAAAACAACCAAACCCATACGCTTTAATACTATTTCACTAACTCTTCTCACAAAGACGTTGTGCCCTAGGTTAATCAACGCTTCTTGAAATCTCCAACACATAATTCACTGATTGCCAATCTGTGGGCCTGCAATTAGGGATGTTAAAAAAAAATGTGAAACCACCCCACATTCCTAAAGCATGTCTGATACTGAATAATTACACATCTTGAAAGTGAGTGCTTCTATGTGTGTGTGTGTATATGAATTGCATATACTATTTTAAAATTTGATTAATCAAAGACAACATTTTATTTAAATATTCAATAGTGTTTCTGAACTCACAGTAGTATTTTTAGTCATGTTCCATTTTCGCAACAGACACCAAACGTACAACTACTATGATGTTAAAGTCCTGAAAGGTTTTTGAACTTTAAAGGGGGCTCCATATTTTAAGTTCTAGTACAGTCTATTTCATTAATTAAACTCAGTACAAACACTCTGCTGACAACCCGTGTGCCTGCTACACCAAAGCAAGACCAACACACACTGCCTTAGAAGTCTCCTTAATAAAGTAAGCTTTTCTGATGATCAGCCCCTACACACCTGAAACATTAATATGCCACCAATTGCAACCAACTAAGGTAAATAATATGTATATTTTAATTCAAGTCACTGTTTACTCATCAAATATTAAGCAAGTAAGAAAAAAGTATTAAAGTTATTCCTAAAAGCCTCTATTACTTTACTCTCATGGGTCTGAAAGTTGCTAACACTACACTCATTAGCACTGATGGAAAATTACTGGAGAGTACCTCTTAACCAAAAATGAACAAAACAATTTTTAAACATGAATTGAAACGAAATTTTAGCACACAGGGATCATTTCTTATGTTTAGATATATAAGGAGACCCATCATCATACCGTACTAGTAAGTTTACTACCTTAACTTCTTGATTTTAAACTATTTAACTTATCGCTTACCAATATTACCTATTTCAGTTTATTCAACAGAAATAAAAATGAGAGAGTCAATGCAGTGAACTCCTTGAGTAAATAATAATGAAAGGTAATATATTCAATGGATATAAGGTGTCAATATTTTAAAAGCCATATCTCAGAAGTTGATTCCATTCAAAAACCATTCCAAATGTGTTCAATTATCCTTAGAAAACTGACTTAAACCTTAAAAATGTATCTCACACTGTAAATAAGCTGGGTATTTATGAGAAATGAGTCTATTAGAACAGTTCTGTGTTTGTCCGAAGAGCAAACCCAAAGATAACTCAAACACGTGTAAGTATTATTTCCTTCTGAGGGGTGAACTATCCTCTATGTAGCTCTAATAAATATGCTTTCTGTATAGCCATGGTCTACTAATCTCTAAGTTCTTCCCCCAAATAACTACACTTATCCTTCAGGGTCTGACTTAGGGATCACTTTACCCAAAACCCTAAGATTGAGCAAGGTAACCTTCCCGTAGGTTCCATCAGCATCTTGTACTGGACCTTAAATAGTGCTTATGACATGTAAATAAACATTGACTTCCTGTCTCCACACCAGGCATGAAAGCTCAACAGCAGCAGGGATCATGTATTATTCACCACTTGATCCCAAGAGCCTAAAACTTACTAAATGCTCAATTAATATTTGTTGAATTGATTAACAAACTGATCAAAAACTCACAGAACACATAATGAAATTTGAAAGAGGGGGGTGGTCCTTCTTTCTAACTGAAAACTAGTAAATATCCAAAAATGAGTCAAACTCTGTTACTTCTGAAAATATAAAATCTACAACACTGTTTATAGGTTATGCTGACTCAATTAATTTTAGGAGAAAGAAACTCTTCTGTAAACCTATCCAAACTCATTTTTAGAATCTATTCACACTGAATTTTCTGTAGTGATGGAAAATAACTAAATGGCATGCTAATTAGTAATAACAGAAATAATAATAGTAAACAGTAAAAACCACTGGTTACATTTACTGTGCATTTACCATGGATGCTGTTCAAAGAACTTTTTATTTATCTCATACTATCATTATAATGACAGCATAAGGTAAGTAAAATTATCTCACACATTCCACAGCTAAAGATACTGAGAAACAGGCATTATGCTAATAATAGTCCATGGGCACATACTGAGTAAATGTCACACGGGTATAAATACCATTTTGGTATTTTTTGATGCTATCAGATTG
This sequence comes from Balaenoptera acutorostrata, assembly GCF_949987535.1. Taxonomy (NCBI): domain Eukaryota; kingdom Metazoa; phylum Chordata; class Mammalia; order Artiodactyla; family Balaenopteridae; genus Balaenoptera; species Balaenoptera acutorostrata. The sequence goes on from NW_026646194.1 coordinate 40,317, forward strand.
ATTCTCTTTGCCAAACAAGGCAAACACAAACCTTTAATCTGTTTTTTATGGTAACTATTTATAAAATCTATTTTCTACTCTTTCTATCACTTTAATATCCTCTGGTATTTTTTGACAGATATAATGCTAGCAAATGGAGAGTACGTATAAAAATTACACAGTTCTAAAATATTATATTCAGGTTAACACATCCTAAAGTGTTGTTTCCCTTTTCAAAATATTAGCCAAACACTGACAATACATATTCAGTGATGAGGCTGTCACTCTCTACAAATCTACAACATCTTTGTACATGTTTATGTATTAACCAGTCTTGTTACAATTTCTATTATTATGTATGTGTTAGGCCAAAGAATACAATCTTTTTATTCTGTTCTTCCCTCATGTCTTGTCAATAAGACTGACGTTTTCACCAGAGGTTTCATGCGTCCATTTTACATTTGGTTCCACATGTCTTATTATTTCTGATACTATTGTGAATAACTTTCTTCTATTAAATTTTCTAGTTGGTTTTGCAAGAATATAGTGATATTAGTGTATATCAATCCTATATCCTAAAACTTTGCTGAATGATCTTATTACTCTTAATAATTAATCTGCAGATTCTCTTAGATTTCCCCTGTAGACAGACATATTATTCTCTCTATATATTGACAGTTCGGTTTCTTTCTCAGCCGAGCCCCAATACTGCCATGAACTATCTCTATAACTTGGAGCGAGTCACTAGGATTCACTTTGTTCATTTATAAAATTAAATGATTGAGCCAGGAGATCTTTAAACAAAAACCTTCAAAATTCTAAATTTCCTAAATTATATTACACTATATACACTTAGAATACCATGTTATATTCTGTCCCACCCTGTACCCAACCCAGTTCCTTTTGACTGTGATCCTCTAAACGGCAGTAAGCCTAATCTAGAGTTTCAGCCCAAGTGGCAAAAGCACATACTACTTACTCAACAGACATGCGAGCCCTCAAATTTCCCAGCTCCCTTACAGTTAGATCAGACCATTAGCTCTGAGCAATTAGCTGTAAGCAGAGATGACGTGTCTCCTTGGGAATAAAGCACCCAGAAAAGGAAGTTTGTTCTCCATACTCTTTTCTTCCCCTGCCATGGTACTTAAAGTCATTCTAGACATGGAATGTTAGTTACCTGGGGCTCCTGAGTGACCACCTGGAGTAGGACCCCCTAACCAGTGGTGGACATGTGACATGTACACAAATTAAATCACTGAGACTTCGGGGTTCATATTTTTTTCTTACAAAAGCATAACTTAGCTTATCCTGACTAACCCAGGATGGCAAATCAGTTTCATTTCAGGTGCAGACTGATTGGTAGTAGCTTCTGGGAATTGAAAAAAATATTGAGAAACTTTGGGAAAATTAGAAAGGAATGCCATGCACAGTCAATAGCTCCATAAGTGTGGGAGACTGGGTAAATCCTGAACCCCGACTTAGGTCATATGTTTTATGCAAATTGAGGCTTATGAACTAAAAGACTGGTGGTAAACTTCAGTTACTAGTGGCTTGAAAAGTAAGTCCAAACCGCAGCTGGTTACTTCTCATAGCTGCAGTATATTTCTCTAGTACAAACACCCTTAGCTTATCTCCATTCCTATATTCCTGTTCACCAAGTTGACTATCTTACCCCTACACTAAACCCTGAATTACGATCATTTCCAGTCAAGCAATTTCTGCTGCAGGCTTTTAAGGCATAACCTTGAGAATGTAAATCTAACAAGACAAAATATTATCATTCACGACATCAAATCCCAGATTCATTACTTGAGTGTTTACTGATCATTTTCAAAATGTTCTGGCTACGAATCAAGCATCATTTTCCATAAGCTGTTTTCTAATGAAGAACTTCAGAAATACAAAATGGTATGAAAGGATTATAATAAACACCCATGTTTCAACAGCCAGCTAAAAAATAATTTATTACATACACAGGTGAAGTGAACCAGGTACCCAGCCCTGATTTTATTCTGTTCGTTCCCCTGAAGGAGTTATAACCATTCTGCTGAATTTAATATTTATCATTCAAGGGCATTTTTTCAGAATTTTACTACCGATGTCTATATTCTAATACTAATTCCAGAATTGTTTTTCATATTGTAACATGATAATAAATGGTATCATACTGTATATGTCCATCCGTAATTTTTTATGTTTGCCCAACACTATATTCCTGGGATTTATTCTTGTTGATAAGTATGGTTATAGTTTCACTGTCTGCAGTATAGCTACCGGGTTTGAAATTGATACAATTTAAGTATCAATTTCCCTACTGACAAAATCGAGAGTTTTTTGTTTTGTTTTGTTATTTAGGTGGAGTTTATTTTTTAGAACCGTTTTAGGTTCAGAGCAAAATGGAGAAGGCACAGAGTTTCCATATTACCCCCCAACACACACAGCCGTCCCTGACCAGAGCAGTACACTTGTTACAATCAGGGAACCTACACTGAAACATTAGATTATCACCCAAAGCCCATAGTTAGCACATTAGAGTTGACTCTTGATGCTGTACAGTCTATGGGTTTTGACAAATGTACAATGATTTGTATCCACCATTATAGTATCACACAGAATAGTTCTGTTAGGGAACTGTTGACGAAAACTGCCCGCCTCGGCCAGGCACAATGATACCCACTTACATGAGTTGTCTCACAACTGCAGGTCCCAATGAGAAACATGGTGCTGCCACCGAAATCTAAGTGGAAGAATTCAGGAGGGGCCAAAAGGAGGGAGGAGATACCAGCCCATAATAAGTCCTGCCAACCTCCTAGAATCCTTTGCTCTGGAATCCACGTTGGCTGAGAGATGTGCGCATCACCAGGAAAGACCCTGAGTCAGACCAAATATGGGCCAAGCAAGAGGACTGGCCAGAAACAACCCGGAAACTCACCCTATTACCAGAAAACCTGAGACTGTGAGCCACGTGGCAGAGCAGTTCTCCTGGATTCCTTTACCCTCCTGCTCTCTGCCCAGGCGCCCCTTTCCAATAAAGTCTTTTGCTTTGTCAGCATGTGTGTCTCCTCAGACACATTTCTGAGTGTTAGACAAGAGCCCACTCTCGGGCCCTGGAAGGGGTCCCCCTTCCTGTAACAGTTTCCCTGCCCTAAAAATCCTCTGTGCTGCACCTATTCATCCCACCCTTCCCATAACACCTGGCAAACACTGATCTTTTTACTGTCTCCATAGTTTTGCCTTTTCCAGAGTGTCATATAGTTGGAATCCTACAGTAGGTAGCCCTTTCAGATTAGCTTTATCCTTTACAGAAAATAGTAAATTACTAATGATAGTGCACGGTACCAATTCCATTGTCAATCGGTGTTAAGGTTAAGCATCATTACGGTCACAAATATGAGTATTTACTCTGGTAACATTGAAAACATTAAATTAACTTCCTTGAAGCAGGAAGATTATGTCTGTGCATTCTTTGGAAGATACAGTAGGATTAAAAAAAAAAAGCCAAATGAATTGGTGCACTGTCAAATTAGATACATCAATATTAATCAAGTCATTGGTCCAAAGAAGGAAAGTCAGTTAAAATCAGCCAATATTTATTAATCATCTGCTTCCTTCAAAAACGTACTATGCACTTGAGATATAAGATGAATGGGATGTTGCCTCAGCCTGCAGGTGTTTTCCTGGTAATTATTTCATAACAGTTTCAAAAAGTAAATGTAAAGGGTCATGTGATTTTGCAGCAAGAGGTACAGTAGAAGAAGGAATTCACTATGCCTGAATGAGAGAGAGAGGGAGGAGAGGGGAGGGGAGAGGAGAGGTGGATAGGAAGAGAAAAGAGGAGGGAGGGAAGGAAAGAGAAAGGAAGGGAGAAAAAAAAAGAGAGGTATCTGTTCAGGGAGGAGGGAATGCAAATAAATGCAGGAGGGCTTCACAAAGGAAGGCAAATTTGACAGCTGCCTAAAGGATGAACAGGCTTCCTTTAGGTGAAGAATTACGCGAGGATGTTCCAGAGAAAAAGAGAACAGAGCATATTCAAAGGCAAGCTGTCTTCCAGCAAACTCAATCAGGCTGGACTGATTACACCTCCAGGGAAGTTTATGTGTGTCTACACATACAAATCAGTACGAAATGACAAAGACTCGCTCTTTGACCAAACTCTCCCCAGGCGCCTCTAAATCCTCTTTGCAACTAGGTCTCAACCTTGGCCTATAGAAACCAAAGACTCTCAACAAAGATGATTTTGTCCATCCCTGCCCCCCGCCCAACTCACATGAAGAGACATAAGCACGAACATAGTTTCTAATGGCTCAAGGCCACAACCCTAATATGACTCTAGCCCCCGCTTTCTGAAAGGGCCTCCATGAGAAAGCTCAAGGCCACCAAAAGTACTTTGTTCTAGCCAACACCTGACAACAGGCCCCACCAACCTCTCTTAGAGCATTTACTAAAAGGCCATACAACTGTGAATCCTTCCTCTGTCCCTTTCCTATATACTAATATCTCCTACAACTCAAGAGTGTCTTTCTCAAGTACCTGAAAGCTATTCCTCTGAAATGTAATCATCAGGAAGGATGGCAGCCCGGTCTCCCAGTCTCCCCGGGAGAACAGAATCCTAACTTCGATACTTGCCAGCTAGCAGACACAGCTGGCCTAATCGATATTTATATCGACCAACCCTTTGCAATTTTTCCCTTCCCTGACCCTACTGAGTCCCCATGTGCCCCCCCCTCCCTAATCCCTCATTCTCCTCTTAAAATACCCAGTAAAGTCTGTACGAATTGACATTGAGTTCAGTTCATGCTGGGCTCTCTCCTCTACTGCAATAGTATATTACTGATTACCATCTGTCCTGACCATTTTAACTAGTGTCTGGCTTTGCTCATCTTTAGTAGTAATAGAGGATGAAATAACGCAATCCACCATTCTAAAGCATTCAGTAGCTCTCCTTATCTTTCAAATATAGTTGTGCTGGTTGCGTGGCATTTGAAGCCCTGCCCCAAGCCCAAAAGAACACTTGGGAACTCCCAGTCACTGACAAATGCTTCTTCTTCTCCGTCCTTTGTCCTTGTCCCCCTTCTGATATGCATCCTTCCACATCACACTCTATTTATCTACATTTATATTATACCCATTTATTCTTTCATTCATTCATATGTCAAACACATTCATTAACTTATTAATCACCATCTGTCAAGGAGTCCCACTCAAATGCCACGCCTCTACATTCCTAAAACTTCACTATTAGCTCCACCCAGAGTATTCTTTCCCAACTAGAGAACAGGGTGAGTACATCTAACCTGCAGGCAGAACATTTTTCTTCTATAATATCTTTGATTATTGCTCCTATAGTATTTGCTCTAGCTTCTCCTTTAGGAATATAATATTTTCCACATGTTTTATGAGGGAGAGAGACACTATAGTCCATGGGCCAAATCTGGTCCACTGTCTGTTTCTGTACAGCCCATGAACTAAGAGTGCCTTTAACCTTTTTTAATGGTTAAAAAAAATCACAAGAAGTAATATTTTATAAACATAAAAATCATAAGAAATTCAAATTTCAGTGTCCATAAATACAGGTGTTTTTTGTGACACAGCCATGCTCATTTGTTTACTGCCTATGGCTGTTTTCATGCCACGATGTTTCAAGAACTGAGTAGTTCTAACAAAAAGAAAAAAAAAACATTTGATTCACAAAGCAGAAAGTATTTATAGAAAATGTGTGCCAACCCCTGTATTAGGTAACCATTTGCTGCAGTGTATTCACTCCAGTGATGGTTAAATCATACTCTCAGATCTAGAAAAAAAGATGGTGTGCAAGACCTTTTTTTTTTTTTTTTTTTTTAAAACAGGCATTCACTCAATTCAGCTCTGATCTTCTAACTTAGCAGCTTCTCCTTCCAGAGCCTATACTTCCACAATCCTGTTCCTATCTCCACATATGCCTTTACTACTTTGAGAGGACTAACGCTTCCAAAATGCACTGGGTCATCGCCAGCTTCCTGCCTACCAAGGCCCATGCCATTTGTTGGGAATCTGAGTTGATGGGACAGAGTGGTGGAGGGTACAAAGAACTGCTTGTTCACACTATGCTTGTTAGCACAGCCCGTGGGTCAGAGGCAGAGAGGTTCGATGGACTGAAGTGCCTGACAATCTTTCCTTAGTGTTTGAGGTAAACCTGTGTGTATCAGAGGTGAACTCCAGGTAGGCTTTTCTCCAACTGGTTCCATCTACCTTATAATTAGTGGATATCTCTCCCAGATTTTAGATTCAATTGTTTTTCAGTCTAAGATTTCAGTGTTTTCTTAAGTTTTCATTTCATTTTGAGACACACTGACCAGAAGCTCATCTTTGACTACAATGAGAATTTCTTTAAAATCTTTAATATATTCCAAGAATGAGTCTTTAGCTCCTAAGACAATTTATTGATGCTGTATTAGTCAAGTATTCCATAAAATGCTTCCTCCTTTGGGGATTTCAATTATGTTATCTTTATCCTTTCAAGTCACCACCCTTTCCTAACTGGGTAAGCAGCATCAATATGTGTTTAAAACACTGAAGAATTATTTCCACACAACTTATAAATTATAATTTAACAAACAGTTCCATTCTGGCCAATAGAATGATCTGCCAAAAATTGTCAGACATTTTCTTTTAACTTTTCTGTTTTATCAGAACTTTAAGTAAGCAATCATTTATTCTTTATAGACTAGACAGTCATACATTATTAGGGTACTTCCTTTCTGCCACACCTACCACGTACTTTGTTTTCCTCTTAATGTATTGGGGAAAGAATAATTATATAACTAAAACACAAGGATTCTGAGAAACAAATAATGCTATTAATAATTTATGTTCTTTCCCAAACACATTGGTCTTTCTTTTACTTCCCTTTTGCCCAAAATTCTGTGAAAGTCACAATGAATAAATAGAACAACAAAATGGCAATAATGTTAATATTTATCTTCTATAATTGTTTTATTACTTCAATTAATTTTTATGAAAAACACTGAGAAAGCATCTGATATTTAAAACGTTTTATAAACTTGATTTTTACAGTGAATCTTTCTTACATCATCCAGCATTTATCTTATACTGACATTTTTATTATTCAAAAATTCTCACTTGAAGAAGAAGAGCAGTTCATCTGGAATATTGCAACTATTATGCATCATTAATATACTAATGCATTATTTATGATGGTGAATAATATCCTGAAATGAGAAGTCACTGAAGATAAAATATTGCTCTATCATGTTCCATTATGGGAAGATATACTTTTAATTAAAGTGATGCCAAGAAATTGGAAGAAAAAGAAAGAGTTCTTGATATTGTTCTACCTAAAAGGCTCAACTTCCTTTTTGGAGGCCTAATAAAAATCAACAGTGTTGTTTTATAGGTACGGTAAGTATGGACCAGTCTTAGAAATATAGAATCATTGGAGTGTTGGGCTGAAACAAATCTTAAAAATCCTCTTACTATATCTGTCTTGAGTCCACAAAAAGAGTAGTACCAGAAAATTATATGTGTAGCAATAAGATCATTAAACAAGAATCCTACTTTTTTAATGAATTTTCTTTTTTGAGGGACCACTCCATTACTATTGATAAATGATTGGCCTAAGACAATCATTGGTCCCCTTTCGAACTTAATGTAAACTTGAGTTTGTATGTGTGTAGGTATGTATGTGTGCACAAGCATCATTCCATATATGTGTATCTTTCAGTGTACGTTCTAACTGGTCTGCATATATGAAGGCTGTTGGTACACTGATTTTATAACTCACTGTTCTATAGATGTCTCTCATAAGTCCATTTTTGGTAGTTTTTCCACTGACTCATTTGGTAGTCTTAAGACATAATCAGATCATCTGCAACTAGAGATGCTTTACCTCTTCACATCCAAACTTAAGTCTCTATGTCTAATAACACTGGCTTGTCCCTCCAACACACATGCACAGCAGAGATACTGAACATCCACCTTTAACGTATGTCCAATTCAAGCAACTAGTGGATGGGGATATAGGTATATGTATAGCTGATTCACGTTGTTGTACAGCAGAAACTAATACAACACTGTAAAGCAATTATACTCCAATAAAACACACAGATGGACCTAGAGATGATCATACTAAATGAAGTATGTCAGACAGAGAAAGACAAATATCATATGATATCACTTATATGTGGAATAAAAAAATTATACAAATAAACTTATCTGCAAAACAGAAACAGACTCACAGACACAGAAAACAAATGTACAGTTACCAAAGGGGAAAGGGTGGGGGAGGGATAAATTAGGAATTTGGAATTAACAGATACATATTGGGGCTTCCCTGGTGGCGCAGTGGTTAAGAATCCGCCTTAAGTGACTAAGCCCGTGTGCCACAACTACTGAGCCTGTGCTCTAGAGCCCGTGAGCCACAACTACTGAAGCCCACACACCTAGAGCCCGTGCTCCACAACAAGACAAGCCACCGCAATTAGAAGCCCGCACACCACAACGAAGAGTAGCCCCCACTCGCTTCAACTAGAAAAAGCCCGCACACAGCAACGAAGACCCAACGCAGCCAAAAATAAATAAATAAAATGAATAAATTTATTAAAAAAAAAAACAGATAGATACATACTACTATATTTTAAATTGATAAACAACAAGGGCCTACTATATAGCATAGGGAACTACATTCAATATCTTATAATAACCTGTAATGGAAAAGAATCTGAAAAAGAATATGTATATACATATTCATACACATATATATGTACATATATATAGGAGGTATAACTGAATCATTTTGCTGTACACCTGAAACATTGTAAATCAACTATACTTCAATTCAAACGTAAAAGGAATTAGTGTCTACTCCAAATAGATATATAAAATTCACCATGTTAACTATTTTAAAGTGTGTAATTCAGTGACATTTAGCACATTCACAATGTTGTGCGACCATCACCACTAACTAACTACAAAATATTTTCATCATCCCAAAAGGAAATCATGGACCCATTAAGCAATCACCCTCCATCAAACCCCTGGCAACTGCTAATCCACTTTATGTCTCTACAGATTTGCCTATTCTGGATATTTCATATAAATAAAAACCATACAATATGCAAAAATAAACAAACCACTAGTGTCCCACCCCCGGTAAATAAGGTGCTGACTTTTGAACTGAAGTGTGCAAGTGTGTGTGTGTGTGTGTGCACGTGCGTTTGTAAAATAAATGTTAAGGAGCTATCCATCAATTCCTATTTTATTATTTTTTGAAACACTGATAGATTTTAAATTTTGTCAAGAGAATTTTCCCTACCTTCAGGGACGTCTAAAGAATTTTTCTCCTTAGCTCTACTAATATGAAGAATTATACTAACGGATATTTTGGTATTGAGCCCCTCTTGGATTCCTGGAATAAACCCCACTTGGTCATGAGGTATATTTTAATGCAACATTGTTTTCTGTTAAAACATATTTTATTTTGGAATTGTGTATCAATATTCCCAAGTAAAATTGTTCTATAATTTTCCAAAATAATTTTTTAAGATTTTGGAATCCATGTTATACTAACTCAATGAAATAAATTTCCTTCTTTTCCTATCTTTGGAATAATTTAAGCTGCATAGTTAAGTAGGGGTTTATTTGACCCCGGTACAATTCTTGTCAGGAAATTCTTTTATTACTTTATTTTATGACAATTAGTCTGTTTAGACTTTCTGGAGTATACTTTTCTACAGAATGATTCATTTCATGAAGATTTCCAAATCTACCTGCATATAATTGAGCAAATGGTCCCTTAGGATTTAATTTACTGTGCTGTGACTGTCTTCCCTTTTGTACCCTTATGTAACTTCTAATACATAAGAATATTTGTACTTTCTCCCTTTTTCTTAGTTTGTTGAATTTTTTCAAAGAACCAATTTTTAAATTAACTCATCAATTTCCTTTTTATCTTTATTAATTCTATCCTGTTGCTTTCTTTTGTTTACTTTGTTATTCTTCTAGCTTTTTATCTGCTTGTTTAATCCATTTATTTTTTTTAATTTTTATTAATACATGCATTTAATGCTAAAAATTTTCTCCTGATAACTTCCTTAGATATGCCCACATATTCTAAAACATCATGTATTCATTTTCATTATGTTCAAGAAATTCTTCCATTTTATTTGATATTTCTCCTTTGACCTAACATTTACTTAATAGTGTGCTTTGTAAATTTCAGATAGAAATAGTTTCTTAATAGTTTATGGCCTTTGTATACAAAGTCAGGTTGGCTAAATCTTTGACACATATTTTCTTTCCCTAAGTTTCTTAATATGTTACTCCATTTTCATTTGGCATAAAGCGTTGGTCTTAAAAATAAGTATCATGACAATCTGACTTTCCTTCCTTTAAAAGTGACTTGGTCTTTTTGCCTGGATTCAAAAGATTTTTTTTCTTTACCTTTAAACTCCAATAGCTTTACTATGATTATCTGTCTGGGCCAACTAAGAAGGTGATTTTCTACGCAGGCACTATGCATTTTCAATGTGTGGTTTCAGGCAAGTGTTCTTGAGCTTTGGTTTTCTTCCCAGGGTCATTTATTATAAGTGCATTCTCTTATACCTAACATTTTCTGTTGTCCTTTTTATTTAAATGCATTATTTTATACCATATTTAGGTTCACAGCAAATTTGAATGGAAAACACAAAGATTTTCCGATTACTCTCTGCCCACAGACATGCTAAGCCTCTGCCATTATTAACATCCCTCACCAGCTGGTACATCTGTTATAAGAAACGAACCTTCACTGACATATCTAATCACCCAAAGTCTACAGTTTTCACTCTTGGTTCTGTACACTCTATGGATTTTAACCAATGTATAATGGCATGTATCCATCATTAGAATATCATACGGAATAGTTTCACTGCCCTAAAAATCCTCTTATTCATCCCTCCTCCCTAACGCCTGGCAACCACTGATATTTTTACTGTCTTCATAGTTTTGACTTTTCCAGAATGTCATATAGGTGGAATCCTACAGTATGCAGCCTTTTCGGATTGGCTTCTTTTACTCAATAATATGCATTTAAGTCTCTTCCATGTCTTTTCATGGGTTGATGGCTTATTTCTTTTGAGTACTGAGTAATATTCCACTATCTATATGTAACACCGTTTATTTATCCATTCACCTACTGAAGGACATGCTGGTTGCTTCCAAGTTTTGACAATTATGAATAAAGCTGCTATAAACATCCACGTGCAAGTTTTTGTGTGAACATTTAAACTTTCAACTCCTTTGGGTAAATACCAAGGAGCATGATGGCTGGGTCATATGGTCAGAGTATGTTTAGTTTTGTAAGAAGCCTCCAGACTGTCTTCGCGCAGTCCTTCCTCAGAAGCTACGCTCAGCAAATCAGCATCAAGCAGCCCCAGCTTTGACTGTGTCTGTGAGCATCTGTACTTTACCTCAGTTTAATTTGTGCATCTGTTAGCAAGATGTGTCCTAAGGTAACTCTGCTTGTTTTCTTTAAGCCATTTTGCCTTATGAAAAGTTTCATAGGAATGCTCTACTTTCAGATGGCAGGGGAAACCTGTTATCTCCTTAAATGAGGTGTCTTAAGGCCTCTGGCCCATTTTTTCAATCGGGTTGTTTCCTTACTTCTGAGTTTTAAGAGTTCTTTCTATATTTTGGAAACAGTCCTTTATCAGATGGGTCTTTTCCAAGTATTTTTTCTCAGTCTGAGACTTATCTTCTCATTCTATTGACACTGTCTTTCTCAGAGCATAAGTTTTTAATTTTAATGAAGTCCAGCTTATCCATTCTTTCACGGATCGTGCCTTTGCTGTTGTAATTAAAAACTCATCAACACACCCTAGATCATCTAGGTTTTTCTAACTATGTTATCTTCTGGGATTTTATAGTTTTGCATTTTACATTTAAGTCTGTGATGCATTTTGAATTAATTTTTGTCAAGGGTGTAAGGTCTGTGTCTAGATTCATTTGTTTGCATCTGGATACCCAGTTGTTCCAGCACCTTTTGTTAAAAAGACTACCTTGGCTCTATTGGACTGACTTTGCTCCTTTGTCAAAGAACACCTGACTTTATCTGTGGGTCTATTTCTGGGCTCTCTATTCTGTTCCATTGATCTACTGGTCCAATCTTTCACCATTATCACATTGTCTTGATTACTGTAGATTTACAGCAAGACTTTAAGTTGGATAGTGTCAGTTCTCCAACTTTGTTCTTCTCCGTCAACACTGTTGGCCATTCTGGGTATTTTTCCCTCTCCAACTAAACTGTAGAATAAGCTTGTCAATATTCACAAAATAACTTGCTGGGATTTTTACAGGGATTGCACTGAATCTGTAGATCAAGTCAGGAAGAACTGATATTTTGACAGTATTGAGTCTTCCTATCCATGAACACAAAATATCTATTTAATTTTTCTTTGATATCTTTCAAAGTTTTGTAGTTTTTCTCATATAGATATTATAATATTTTATTAGATTTATACCTAAGTATTCCATTTTGGCATGTTAATATAAATGGTATTGTGTTTTTAATTTCAAATTCCACTTGTTTATTGTCAGTATAGTGGGAAGCAATTGACTTTTGTATACTAAATTTGTATCTTGCAATAATTGCTTATTAATTTTAGGCGTTTTTGGTTGATTCTTTCAGATTTTCTACATAGATTTATAACGTCATCTATGAACAGACAGTTTTACAAGAGGGAAGAGATATGGGAACATATGTATATGTATAACTGATTCACTTTGTTATAAAGCAGAAACTAACACACCATTGTAAAGCAATTATACTCCAATAAAGATGTTAAAAAAAAAAAAAAAGACAGTTTTATTTCTCCCTTTCCCATCTGTACGCCTTTTATTTCCTTTTCTTGTCTCAATGCATTAGCTAGGACTTCCAGTACAATGTTGAAAAGAAATGGTGAGAAGGGATGTTCTTGGCTTGTTCCTGATCTTTGCAGGAAAGCTTCAAGCTTCTCACCATTAAGTATATTAGTTGTAGGTTTTCTGTAGATAATCTTTATCAAGTTGAGAAAGTAAACTAAGACTATATGGGAACTAAGAGTTTTTTTTTTTTTTATGAATGCATGTTGTTTTTTCCAACAGAATTTCTGCATCTATTAATATGATCGTGTGATTTTTCTTTTTCTATTGATGTGATGGATACATTAATTGATTTTTGAATGTTGAACTAGACTTGTATACCTGGAATAAATCCTATGTGGTCAAGGTGTATAATTCTTCTTATACATTATTGGATTCTATTTACTAATATTTTCTTGAGGATTTTTATATCTACGTATAAAGAGATATTGTCTGTAGTTTTTTTTTCTTGTAATGTCATTATCTTATTTTGATGTAAGGGTAATGTTGGTTTCATAAATGAGTAAAAAAGTATTCCTTCTGCATCAATCACCTGAAAAAGATTATAAAGAATTGGTATAGTGTCTTCCTTAAGAATAGTAAGTGAGGGAATTCCCCAGTGGCGCAGTGGTTAAGAATCCACCTGCCAATGCAGGGGACACGGGTTCGAGCCCTGGTCCAGGAAGATCCCACATGCCATGGAGCAACTAAGCCCACATGCCACAACTACTGAGCCTGTGCTCTAGAACCCGTGAGCCACAACTACTGAGCCTGCATGCCACAACTACTGAAGCCCACGCACCTAGAGCCCATGCTCTGCAACAAGAGAAGCCACCGCAATGAGAAGCCCGCGCACCGCAACGAAGAGTAGCCCCCGTTCGTGGCAACTAGAGAAAGCCCACACACAGCAACGAAGACCCAACACAGCCATAAATGAAAGAAAAAGAAAAAGAAAAAAAGGAAGGAAGGAATGAAGGAAGGAAGAAAAAAAGAATAATAAGTGAATAATCCATTGGGCCTGGTGCTTTCTGTTTAGAAAGTTATTAAATGAATACATATGTATATATTTAAATACAGTATTGCTATTACTATTTTCAACAATCTGTTAGGTCAATTAAGAATAAGAAAAATAAAAGTTTTTATTTTAACTACTCATTCTCTGATGCTCTTCCTTCCTTGCTAAAGATTAGCGTTCCTGACCTATATATTTTCCTTATTACTGCAGAACTTCTTTTAACATTTCTTGCAAAGCAGGTCTACTGGCAAAAAATTTCCTGAATGTTCATTTGTCTAAGAAAGTCTTTCTTCTTCACTTCTGAAGGGTAATTTTGCAGGATATTGAATTCTGGGTTGGTATAGAGATTTTTTTTTTCTCTCAACACTAAATATTTCACTCCAGTTTCTTCTCGTTTCCAGTGGTGTTTTGGGAAGTTGGATGTACTTCTTATCTTTGCTCCTCCACTGGTAAGTTTTTTCCCTCTGGCTTCTCTCTGGACTTTTTCTTTAATTTTCTGTACCTTGAAAATGATATGCCTATGTGTAGGGGTTTTTTGCATTTATTCTGCTTGGTGTTCTCTGAACTTCCTGGATCGGTGGTTAAGTGTCTGACGTTAATTTGCAGAAATTATCAGTCTTTATTGTTTCGAATATTTCTTCTATTCCTTTCATCATGATTCTCGAGAACTTCTGTAGTTGTCCTACAGCTCTTAGATACTCAATTCTGTTATGGTTTTTCTTTCAGTCATTTTTCTCTTTGCTTTTCAGTTTTGCAGGCTTCTTTTGAGATACTCTCAAGCTCAGAAACTGTTTGCTCAGCGACGTCCCATTTACTTATAAGCCCATCAAAGGCATTCTTAATTTCTGTTACAGTATCTTTGATCTCCAGCATTTCTTTTTCCTTCTTTCCTAGAATTTCCACCTCTCTGCTTACATTGCCCATCTGTTCTTACAGGCAGTCTACCTTATCCATTGGAACCTTTAGCATATTAATCATGGTTGTTTTAAATTCCTAGTTTACAGTTGAAAGTCTGGTGGGCCTGGATTACCTATAGATATTATTCTGATCCTTATTCTCTGTGACATATAAAATTACATTTACATACATAATGGAAAAGTGTAAATAATTATATAAATAAATGTAAATTAGATTACTCCACTTATACAGTATAAATTATACGTGATTATTTATAAATTATACATGATTATATATAAATTATATGATTATATATAATTATATATACATATAACTAAATAACTATATATATATAACTATATTGTTATATATATAACGATATATATATATAGTTATATAAAAGAGAGACAAATAAGGAGCAGAATTATGTCTCCAGGCAACAAAAGCACACCAGATAAACAGATAAAAATTGAGATGAGCTTCCTTGTATGCTTGGGAAAGGAGGGTGGGTCAGCATAGCTTTTGTAGCTTCAGGGTCCTACAGCAACTTGTTCTGCTGTTTTCATCTAGTGTTCAAAACAAGGCTTTTTGATTATGAGATCTATTGGCTGTTTCCCTGCCCCACTTTCACCTGATCCTTCTCTGTCCTTTGCCCCTATCCACCCTGCTCAATCTGAACTGGATTCCCAACAATTTCCCCTCGGAGCAGGGCTTTGTCAAGAAAAGAGCCTTATTTGGTTAGTCTCACAAGTCCATAAGCCAAGACTGCTCTAGAAACATCCATCCTTATCATAGTTCCTTTGCTCCTTCCTAGTTTTAGCTGCTAGTTTCACATTTGCCCACCATGCTTTCTAGTGAGTACCTGTTACCAGTTTTCAGAGACAGCAGAAATCACATTATCTCCCCTACACTTCCTCCCCTACACTTACTGATACCAGAGATGGGGATAACTTGTCACCTAGTTTGTTTCAGACATTATATTGTCTGTGGGTTTCAGGTTTTGCCATCGTCATAGGTCTGTTTTTATGTGGAGATTCAAGGAGATTAAAAACTATGCCTCTCTAATAACTTCTCATTTCTCCATAAACTTTTTAATAATAACAAGGTGGGTATCTCTGAAAATGACTAGTTCGGAAAAACAAAAGCCCAACTTTTCAATTCTAAAATATAGAAACAAAAATGTCATTCATATAAGTAGTGTGCAGTAAATATCCATAATTATGAATTATGAATAACTAATTAAACATATCATCAGATTTAATGTTTACATGTTCTGCAAGAAAAATCTATGCTGGAATTATGAAACATTCTCTTTCAGGCACAGATCAGCCTGAATAAATATCCTAGGAAAATGAAACAGTCTTCTGAAAAAGTAAGTCTTGCATTTGATTAGAAGATTCTGTAGCTTAAGGTTTTTCTGGGATCATTTCCAGGAACATGTATATAATTTACAGTGACTGACTACTCAATGCCAACAATAATTCTGTTCTCTCAACCTTTATAATAAATGCAGGAGACACCAATTTGAGGGGTAAAAAAAAAAAAGGCCATCTCTCATTTTCTACCAATGAACGTCAAATCCAGATATATCTGCATGAAAAACATCTGCACCCAGGCTTAGATAGTTTAAACATCAACTGAAATCCACAGTTTTGACTCTTTGCTATTATAGAAAATTAAAATTCTATTTTATAAAATAAATTGCCCTAAGACTAGTGGTTACCTTTCAAATTTAATAATCCATTAAATGTTATGAATCACACACTAGTGCTTCATACTAAAAAACAAGAAAATAAATGAGCTATACCCAGGTCCTCAGGGAATTCAGAAGCTGGTGTATGTATCTGGGAGTATATATACTTACATATTCAGGGAGAGAAGATGTTATGGATATTACACAGAATTAAGCCCAACTGACAATATAATAGAAATATAAATAAATCACTTAAGAAAAACAGAGAGAAAAACAGCCCAGAGGAGGGACTATTTGAGATAGGCTTTGAAGGACAAGCAGTATTTCACCAGCAGGAGACGTAAAGGAAGGATATACAAGTCAGGGAGAACAAAGTAAAACAGAGATATGAAAGAAAACTGACACAGTAGGGAATCATCAAGTAATCTGAGTAGGGGAAAGAAAAGAGTATTTATGTTGTAAGAACTTTAAAAAAAAGTTCAGATTGGTTTACTGGACTTCAGTTACTATTTTATTCTATGCTTGATAAACAATTTCATTATCTCATCTTAAGTACAAATTATCAGATAAACCGAAAAAGAATAACAGAGCACAACAACAACAAAAATGGTTGAAATGGTCAGTTCACTGTGTCAACAGTCACAACTAGATAGCCAAGTATCCCTGCGAAGAATTAACCAGTTTATTTTTTTCCAAAAAATTTTTTCAGTTTTTTTCAGATATAATTGACATGCATCACTGTGTAAGCCTTTACTGAAGTATAGTTGATTTACAATATTGTATTAGTTTCAGGTATACTAACATGGAGTATACAGAGTGTTCCACGTATGTTCACTTCTAGGATTTTATGGTTTCAGGTCTGACATTTAGGTCTTTAATCCATTTTGAGTTTATGTTGTATACAGTGTGAAGAAATGTTCTAATCTCATTCTTTTATAGGTAGCTGTCCAGTATTCCCAGCACCACTTACTGAAGAGACTGTTTTTTCTCCACTGTATATTCTTGCCTCATTTGTCATAGATTAATTGACTGTAGGTGCCTGGGTTTATTTATTTCTGGGCTCTCTATGCCGTTCCATTGATCTATGTGTCTCTTTTTATGTCAGTACCATGCTGTTCTGATTACTGTAGCTTTGTAGTATAGTCTGAGGTCAAAGAGCATGACACCTCCAGCTTTGTTCTTTTTTCTCAAAATTACTTTGGCAATTCAGGTCTTTCTGAGTTCCATATACATTTTAGGATTATTTGCTCTAGCTCTGTGAAAATTTTATGGGTATTCTGATAGGGATTGAATTAAATCTGTAGATTGCTTTGGGTAGCAGACATTTTACCAATACTATTTCTTCCAATCCATGAATGGAATATCTTTCCATTTCTTTGTACCCTCTTCAATTTCCTTCAACAGTGTTTTATAGTTTTCATAGTATAGGTCTTTCACTGCCTTAGTTAAGTTTATTCCTGGGTATTTTATTCTTTTTGATGCAATTTTAAACAGGATTGTTTTTGTTTTCTCTTTAGGAGAGTTCATTGTTAGTATATAGTAAGCGGGGTTGGCGTGTTTGCCGGGCTCAGGCTGTGGCGTGCACTGGGGCAGTCACAGGCAACCAGGCAGCCATCTCAGCAGTTTTCAAGCTGCCCTCTCCACCCTGCTTCAGGAGCAAGCCAGCACAAGCACACTGCTCACAGGCAAAGTTCAGGCTTCCCATAGCCCTCCTTTGAGTCCCACCAGCCCTCCCAACAGCCAAAGGGGCTCATTTACCCTGTGTCAGACCCCAGGGCTGGGGCATCCAATATGTGACAGGAACTGCTGACTCTCCAGGGCAAATCTCCACTCATGTAATCTCTCTTTTCCTCTGAGTCCCCTCCCAAAGGCACAGGTCCCAACCTGATCACTTCTCCTCCTTTCCTACCCGATTCCATGAGGATCTTTCTTATAGCCTTGGCTGTACAGGAGTCTTTGTGTCAGTCTCCAGTTAGTTTTCAGTGAGAAGTGTCCCACATGTAGATGTATTTTTGATGTGTTTGTGGGGAGAGGTGAGCTCCACCTCCTCCTAACTCCTCCATCTTGATCTATTTCAAGATTAACCAGTTTAAATGAACGCCTAGCCTATTTCAGTACCTTGACTGCTACATGACATACCTACTAGAGCATCAGGAGAGTTCATTTTTAGTACTGGAAACCAGCTCTTACATTAAAGGACCAAGAGAACCATAGCCAGTACAGTGAAAAATAAAAACCCAGCTAACTAACTGGCCTGCCTGGTTCTAGCCACGACAAAATACCAGAAACCACAGGGAAAATACTAAATATTAAAATTCTTAATAAGTTCTTTTTAAGAAGAATATTTTTCACAACTGATACCTATTGTGGTAATTTTCACAAAGAGAATGTTCAATAAACACTTGTCAAATTAAAAATAAATCTAGGCAGGGCTCTAAAATGCATAATGTTTTGTCACCCACCATTACAATATTAATAATGTGACTTGGCATTAAATTACTGTAATAAATAAATCATATGTATACATTGCTCAGTGTTATTCCACAGAGTAATGAAAGGGGTACTGTGATATAAAGGGAAGAATCAGGGACTCGAAGCCAAAAGACCGAGGTGTTAAGTGTGAAAAGCTATTGTCGACACTTGCTTTGAGTCCCAGGAAGCCTTTGGTCTAGTACCTGCCCTCTACTAGCCCCCGTGTCCTCATGTGTACGGTGACTATGACAGGAATAACCACGCACACATTCTCCTATTGTGACAATTACATGAAATCATGCAGGTCAAAGGACTCTGTAAGCTAAAAAGTGCTACACAAAAGATTATTAAATTGACTGTTTTCTGGTTGATTTTCTACCCCCAGAAACATCTTCATTTCCTCTCTTTCCTTTATTCTACACAGTCATCTATCAGCACATCCTCTAAATCCTACAAGTCTATTCTCAACACCCCCAGGTTTCCCACCACCG
Source organism: Balaenoptera acutorostrata (assembly GCF_949987535.1). NCBI lineage: Eukaryota > Metazoa > Chordata > Mammalia > Artiodactyla > Balaenopteridae > Balaenoptera > Balaenoptera acutorostrata. The sequence goes on from NW_026646194.1 coordinate 59,737, forward strand.
TTGCTTCTCATCTGAAGACCCAGCAGCTGCCCTGCAGACTTCTGCAGGCACCTTGCACCTGCTCTCGCTGCTTCTAATCTTACTCTTTCAAAAGCTTCTAATCTCTCACCAGAACCCAACCATGCTGGCAACTTAATCTTGGACTTCTATCTTCCAAAACTGTGAGAAATAAATTTCTGTTGTTTAAGCCAAAAAAAAAACAACAACAAAAAACCACAAAAGCCTCTAATCCACAGAAGAGCCAAATCAAATATTTACTTAAATATTAAATCAAATTGCATTGCTCACCTGATCCAATGGCCTCCCTTTATACTAGGAAGGAACCTCAATTGCTAACCAACGGCTGACAGGCCCTTCACCTCTCCTCACCGGTGACCCCATTCATGGTACTAGAGCTGCAGTGGCTTACCTGTTTTTCCTTAAACACTCTGCAAGCACATTCCTAACGAGGGGCCCTTGCATTGCCTCGTTCTTTCCAGAATGGTCAAGAACTTAGTACTTCTCCCTCCCTCACTTCATTCTGCTCAAATATCACTGCCTCAGAAAGGCCTTCCCTAAACACCCTTTGTGAAAGGGTGAGTCCTTGCCTTATCGCTCTCCACCCTGTTACTACTCTGCTTTTCTTCACAGCCCTTATGGGTTCTGAAATTATATCACTTACTTACATTGTTTACTTTTCCCCTACTATATATAAACAGCACGGGGCAAGGACTTTGGCTATTCCTGTTAACAATCGCATCTGAGTTATTTGCAAAGAGTAGGGGCTCAACTGAAACTCTGCTTAATGAATAGGGAAAAGATTGTTCAATTTCCTTTAGTTTCTGTTCCATAGAAAATAGCAGAGTGCCCATAAATAACTTCAATGCCCCTACTAAAACCCGAATGTTTGAGTAGCCTGAAAAGGCTGTACCCCACCTTGGAATTCGAAGTGGACTCCAAGAAGCAAAGTCTGTTGCCAAACCCTTCTGCGGCCAAACACAGCTTCTGCTGCTCTTTGTGGATGGTTGCAGTACACTGCAGAACCACTTCATCATCCTGCAGAGGGGAGGAGAAGAGAAAAAAGTGAGATCTGGCATTACTTAGTCTAAATCAGATCCGCAAGGTTATTATTTAATGCTTTTTAAAATCAGAGAAAAATAGGGACTTCCCTGATGGCTCCGTGGTTAAGAATCCACCTGCCAATGCAGGGGACACGGGTTCGAACCCTGGTCCAGGAAGATCCCACATGCCGCGGAGCAACAAAGCCCGTGTACCACAACTACTGAGCCTGCACTCTAGAGCCCATGAGCCACAACTACTGAGCTTACGTGCCGCAACTACCGAAGCCAGCACGCCTAGAGCCCATGCTCCACAACAAGAGAAGCCACCACAATGAGAAGCCCACACACCGCAAGGAAGGGTAGCCCCCGCTCGCTGCAACTAGAGAAAGCCTGTGCGCAGCAACGAAGACCCCAATGCGGCCAAAAATACATAAATAAATAAATAAATTTTAAAAGAATTATTTGAAAAACTAAAAAAAATAAAATCAGAGAGAAATAAATATAAGAACAACTGTCCCCAAAAAAGCCAAAGGATCAATTCCTAGTGTACTTTTATTTGCAAAAAAAGGTAACTGGGTAGAGGGAGGCGGGAGAAGTTATTGTTATTCCAGGCAATCAACAGCTTTTTTTTTTTTACTGTCATTACTGATCCCCAAAGGCAACCTGCATGGAGAAAAGTAAAATACAGGATTTCCATGTTAGCGCTCCTACACACTGCTTTAAATCATCAAAACTATCAAAAAATGGTCTGACATATTCCTGGGACATCAAGTATTATCAAGAATGGAACAGATTCTACTAGCAGGCACACACACATCGTTCCAAAACTGGCACAGGAAAACAGGTCAATAACAGAGCTTCTGGGTTCAAACCAACCTGAAAAGTCATCTTAGTTCAACTACACGTTGGCGACTTGATCGTCTTTGAAATGATCCTGGATTGCTTAAAAATGTACAGGGAGGTGATTTGTTAGTTCAGTCCTCTGCAATCCAACACTTAGTTTCCAATCAATTAATTAATAAGCAGGGTTACAGGAAAAACTGTACAAGGGAAAGACGATCCGTGGGATGACTCAGTACAGGCAGCATGAGCACGACAAGATGCGCGGGCTTTAGAATTAGCAATAGCTGGGTTCTTACCCCAGTTCTGCCGTCTACAAAATGAGGAGGAGGGAAGTGAGATCAAGCAACTTACACAGTGACTGACATACAAAACGCCCTAAATCAACCAGAAATGCAAGATATCATTATCATTTTTTAACAGGTTCTAAGTGGCAAATGCCTAAAAAGTCTAGCCATTTATATTTTGACATTTCAACCTCAAAGAAACAGGATACTTAACAGAGGAAAAAAACAACAAATATACTCATTGACCCTTTTAATTAGAATCAAAACAAAAAAGGAATATGAGTACATGCTAGAATATGCTCACCATGGTAGAATGGTAGAGTGGAGGTGATAAGATATGGCGAATATTCAAAAGCAGAAAACAAGCCTTTTTGGTTAACCTGAAGAATATGCTATAGCAACTAGAAAAGTGCAGCTGTAATTTAATACAAACGCTTATCATGCTATATATTTGCTTTATTTTCTACGTGGTAGCAGCAATACCTAATAGCTGGCTCATAGCACCGGTCACAGCCAAGTCCAATCTCTTAATAATTAGCTCTCAACTATCCCCACAGCGCTCACAGATTTCCAGTGAGCATTCAATTGTTACATTTTACAAGTCAATTGCTAAAAAAACAGCACTATTTTCATATAATGAGTACATCTGAATATTAATTCATGTTCAGCATGGCCATAATAAAAAATAATGAAATATCTTTGTTGTTTATATAATCTGCAAGATCAAAGATACATCATGTTTTCCAAATAGGTGGTATAGTAACAAAGAACTGAATTGTGCTGATGTGCTCAATGCCTTCCCAAACCGCCACAGTCTTTTGCTATCTTGTCTCACCCTATGGAACTAACTCTAGCGAGTAAACTACACTCTTGGGTAAGATAGGCTCATTTGGATACTGGAGGCTATCTAAACACAGTTAGTAAATAATTACTGTAATGTACTAATTAAAGACGTTTTAGGAATGAGAATGAGAAGATACAGCAAGGTATAAGGCAGGTGAGAATAACAGAGCTACCCAGTAAGCCTGAAAGAAGAGAAGGTGTACCATATTTACCAAAAATATAGTGTATGCCAGACCTGGCATTAATTTATTTAATCCTCACAATATCCCAGTAATATACAGATTATCCACAGATACACAGATCAGGAAAATGAGGCTCAAAGTAACTTGTTACTCACAGAAGGCTGATCATACTTATTTCCAAGAACTGGTCATTAAACCTAATTTATCTGAATGTAAAAGTCCTCAACCCCACACTGCTTCCAGAGGCTCAGTTGATTTTTTAAGACACTTGTTATCTACAGAAGTACTTCTCAGTCTTTAACATGCATCCTTTCACCTGTAGGTCTTGCTAAAATACAAGGTCTTGGGTAGATTCTGCATTTCTAACAAGTGCTCAAGTATGAGGGGGATTCAGAATGGGTCCCAGAAAGGATATGGATCCCAGAAAAGATGTGAGAAGTCTTTTATAAGAGTTTGGAGGCAGTCAGTAACAGCTGAATATTAAAATAAGTCTGTGGACTTTGGACAGAACCAGAAATGAGAGCACATTTCTCGAGATGCTCATTAATATGTGATACAAACCAACTATATAAGGGAAAGGAACCAACAATGTACTGAACTGCTCTATTAAATTAATAAAACCAACTCACTTGTGCAGTTTCCTTACAATTTAGTGCCTCGACACTGTGTGATGAAGCGCCTGGCCACCCAGCAACACCGAGTTCAGGGAGCTCTGCCATGCCACTAACAAGAGAGCCATGACTACAGCTTTCAACTATGATCCAACTCTGATGGATCCTAGCCTGACACACTTATAAGACTTTTTCCAGTTTATCTGGGAGCTGTTTCTATTTTACATTCCAGTAAATGAAGAGTTCCTTTTTGACTGAAAGTGAAATATACTGAGCACTGATGGACCAAACACCCATTCGCAAACATCTGCCTATTAATTAACCCATCATTCATCTCAAAGCACAATTTTTTCTCCAGAACCACTGTGGTTGGAGAGCCTACTGAATATGCAGTTTACAAGTTCTGATAAGTAGCTTTATTTTTAATTATTATAACCCATGTGCAATAAATCTGGTTATTGTCAACATATACATGTGGGCGTAAGATATCAGTATACACACTCACATGCACGAAATCTATTTTCTGTTCCAAAAAGAAAGACTAAACACTGCCTAATACTGATGGGATCCAAAGAGTTAACACTGCTCGGGTAACAGAACAATAAGGATACATTAAAATATGACTTCTGGGGTCATAAGGCGTCTTCTGAATTAGTCTTTGCTACCCAGGCCCCGAAGTCCAGACTTAACTCTCATTAGGTTAAGACCTAACTTAACTCTCATTTCTTGCATTCATATTTTGGTTGTATGTGCCATTGGTGTACCTTAATCCATAAAAACTAAAATCACCCTTCAATATTCACCACCTTTGGTATACTTTGTTTTTTGAGTTCCCATGTCATATACCTAGTACCTAGGGCAACAAATTTTGATTCAACTCACAAGAAATCACATTCCATAAACAAAATTCTACAAAAATGAATTGTGCTTATGTTTTTATTTCGAAGTCTGTTAATTAGTTAACCATGAATGACTAGCATGATGAGATAATATCTTGCTGTTTCTGGAAATGCCTGAACCTACACCAATCCTATTGTATAAAACAAAGAAACAAAATTACTAATCTTTCTTTACAAAATTCTGAAAAAAAATTTTTTTTTAATCTTTTAGAAGAAACTTCATGAACAATTAGATAAATGGCAGTGCTTAACTAAAAGTGATGCCCAGCTTACAGTCATCAAGTCCTATGACGTCTACTCCATCAATATCTTTCAACTCCATCAATTTCTCACCACCCTAACTACCATCATCTCTTGTTTGGACATCTTCAAAACCCGTGGAATAGTTTTCCATACTGCAAACCCCCTTCCAACAGTGCTTCACCTTGAGGTCACACCATCACCCTGACTATACTGCTTCCTGGCTTAAAACTTTGTAAAAAGTGGCTTCCCACTGCTGTAAGTAAAAAGACCGAAAACATCCTCTAGCCTACAAGGCCCTGCATTGCATGGTCTGTGCCAGCCCAACATTTCCTCCTACCAATCTTCCTTCATTCCTATGCTGCTATAGGACTTTTGCACACGTCATTAAACCTGTTCTCCATCCTCTAGCTAAGGTATTATCATCTTTCAAATCTCAATTCAAGCATCCTTTCCAGACGGTAGCCTTCCCTACCACCAAGCTAAGGCAGTTCCTTTGTTTTGTGTCCCTATCACACTATTTTCCTTCCTTCAGTTTCCTCAATTGTCACTATGCAACCATTTATGTAGTTATGAGAGTATATAGTATCTAACACAGTGCCTGGCAAATATACACAAATGATTATTTACCATAATCTACTTTATGATTACTCATAAACATGTGCTGCCACGTTGACAAATGGAGTTGCTTTTTAGAATTGCCAAGGTAAGATCCTATTTAATTTCCAATTAAAGTGAGTATTGTATGATCTCATTAAGTGATTTCATGGTTACATGCACCAGGAAATAGGGCAGTACTGGGGGAAAATCACCAATCCTATCACATCCATGAAGAATTTTAATGTATCCTAAGTATCCATTGGATCCCTGGGGAAAAAGCAATCTAGTCCTTCATTTCCCCCTTATTTCCACATAAACATCATAAAACTTGGATTACAACTCTTTCCATATACAATCTAAGCTATCAAGCATATTGTACTCTTGAAAAGTCAAAAAATGCTCTTAATATCTCTGGTCATTAAAAAGTGCCTCATATCACACCAGGTACTTCCCTTAGACTCTTACTAGGCTTGTTTTTCAAAATGTTTATCCAGGTTTAGACTTTCTGTAAGTAGTCCTCTCCCTCAGTTACATCCTGATAATTTTCCCACAGTTAGCTCCAACTCAAAAAGTTCACCATCTGTATTGTATCCAATGCTATCTGTCAAGCAGGTCAGATTAAACTCCATGGAAACCAGGTGTCCAATAAAAATAAACGTTTTACTTAAAACCCAAGGGAATCATACCACCGTTCAATTTAGACCACTGCTCCATAAATATAAGTTGGATTGAATTCCTTTTGTTAAACGCTCCTGTATTTTTCCTATGACCTTACAGCTCTTCAGCACAGAGATCAATTATTTATGGGGGGAAAGCCAGCACTACAATACTGCATTCCAGGCAATTTTGCGAGGAGTAAATAAGACATGATTTCTCTAACAAATGCTGCCACGTCTGCTGTAACAATACAAGATGGGAAATAATTATCAAATGACACCACCAACAGCTCCTTTCAAACATTCATTTATCACTGAAATATTTTCTGAGGACATAATATGTGCTAGGAAATGTTCTAAGCCCTTGAGATGATTTACAAAATAAATCAAAGATCCCTGAACTTATTAGGCTTACATTCTAGCAGGGAACACAGACAATAAACAAAAAGACAGTAAGTTCGTAAATTATGTTAAAGGTGAAAAGTCTATGTTAAAAAAAAAAAATTGGAACAGGATAAGGGGCTCATAGTGCTGCTGTGGTGGGGAAGATTGAAATTATGAATAAAATTAACGGGTTTCATTGAGACAAAGACTTGAAGCAGGGAAGGGGCATTAGCTATGTGAGTATCTGCAGAATGGGCAGTCCAGGCAGAAGCAAGGCCAGTGAAAGCCTCTCAGGCAGAAGAGTATCTGGCATGTTCAAGAAACAGGGAGGATGTCAATGAAGCTGGAGTGGATTAAGCCAGGGGGAAGAGGATGGTGGGAGATGAGGTCGGAGACAGCAGAGCCAGATCAAGACAGGCCCTGAGCCCAGCCTAAAAGCCAAAAGCCTTTGGCTTTTACTGAGGAACAGGAAGTCTGTGCCGTAAATAAATGAAGAGTTAAGTACGATTATTATGCTTTTGAGTATTAACAGATGAGAAGAGGCGGCATTGTGAGAGTAAATCCCCGTTACCCAGCAAAGTGGTTGAACAGGATTCAAATCTGGGTCCACCTGACTCTATAACCTAGACTCCTAACCTCTGTGCTGTACTACCTCCTACAATGATATAAAATCACTGCACTAACAGTCTGGCTAGGAATCTACCCAGAAACGAACCCTAGTATATATAATCCCCTGGTTTCCATTCATCAAATATGTTTTAGCAATGTGGCTATAGGTAAAGTGAATAAAGTTACTATACGCAGATTTAACTGTGTTAAAAACAAAACCAAATGAAAAACAAAATCACATGAAAAACAAACTTACATAACAAGCAAATTTCTTTGAATGGAGGAGCAGCAGGCAATGGTGAGGTGAGAAAAAGAAGGTTGTCTGTATCATTAGTAGGTAATTAAAATTTAGTCAATGGTTAAATTTTCGACTGAGAAACGGCTGTCCAAAGTAGTGCTACTTAATGGATTTTTAGGAAAGGAGAGAGAAAGGCAAAGCAGAAGACAGAGATCAATACAGACAGAAGAGGAGGAAGGGACCTTTTTAACTTCCATTTCAGAGATGGAAAAATACCTATTTTTCTGGGCTATTGTAGAAAGAATGAACGTATTAACATCTGCCATATCCTTCAGAACTCATTAAAATACTTGATAAAATTAAGTTGTTGGCTCTGAACTCAGCAGGGCATCTTCCTCTTCAATTAACTGCTTTTCCACTTTTCTTATTACCCTAAAACCTAGGAAACAGGAGCGGTGGTGAACCAAGATGGCAGAGGATGTCCCCAGGGCAGGCAAAGGAGGTGGCACTCTGCAGGGAGCTTCCAAACTGAAATGAAGTCCACAAAAAGCTGGCCTGATTTTTAGTATCACGATGTACAGGTAATTCTAAACTCTGTCAGAGAATACAGTTCTACCCACCTGGCTGCCTGCTGCCTCTTCATGTGGACCCCATATGCGAGCTGCTAAAGCACCAGCAGAAAGCTACGCGCATGCGCGCGCGCGTGCGCGCGCGCGCACACACACACACACACACACACACACACACACACAGCAACTGGTATATTAAACAGCACAAGTAATTTAAAGATGAAGATACAATCCTGTAATCTGATCCCAACTACAGAAGAACGGACGTAGATCAGGACTGATGTACCCGTAAGACCACATGAGGAAGCCACTTCAGCATCACGACATGTTGTATCCCATCTACTCTCCTGTGAAATTTTATTTGAAAATGTGTGAAAAACCTTTGAAACTGCCCTCATGAATATCACCCAAGACAGTGATGGCAAACTATATTTCTTAGTAGAAAGTAAGGAAGAAGTAAAAAAGTTTCCCAGAGACCACTAGGTAAAGGAAATTTCTTTGTTCTTAGGTTTTATTTTTTAATTTCTCTTTTAAAGATTTTTTTTGATGTGGACTATTTTTAAAGTCTTTATTGAATTTGTTACAATATTGCCTCTGTTTTATGTTTTGGTTTTTCTGGCTTCGAGACATGTGGGATCTTAGCTTCCCGTATCAGGGATTGAACCCGCACCCCCCTACACTGGAAGGCGAAGTCTTAACCATTGGACAACCAGGGAAGTCCCTGCTCTTAGGTTTTAAATCCTTGAAAATAAGTACATTTCTGAAATATTTTAAATAATTTTTAAATTAGAATTTTAAAAGATACAGGAAAATGAAGAGCCTAAAATAGCTTGGATAACATATGAGGTCATAATCATAAAAATAGAAGCAGTTACAAAAATTAAGCATTTAATTTGACCTTTGTCATAAGAGAATTGACATGCAAGTGAAAAGTCAGATCTAGAAAGACTGAACATATTTCAGACATTCTAACTCAGTATCTGTTTCATATGAGATAGAGATTAAAGTTGACAGATACAGTCACCAACAATAACATCAACAGAAATGTACCTTTTCCCCTTTTCCACTTGGAAAATAGCATGCATAAAATCTGTGTTCCTAGCTCTGAAATGATCTGAATTTCCTACTTGGCATTGATGATTGCCTCACATGTAAAGATGAAATTCATCTTAATATGTGTGCTGAGTATGAGACTGTTATCCTGACTTTCTCACATCTATACATGGAATACACCCACAGAAAGAGCTAGTAAAGAAAATCAGTGCTCTAACTTGCACATAAAGCATTGACATCGCACATGGAGACAAGCAGGGTAACTGAGCACTCAATAATGTCTCCCTGTCACCTGATTGATGCTCAAGCATAAAGTATTAAGAGACCAAAGAGAGTGCCGGATGGGCTGGCCCCTTAGGAGTCATTCTGCAACTACACCAGAGAGTGTACCTATTGTACAAAGTATCACTTAGATATGATGCTTCTATGAAAAATTAAGTGTATTTATTCATATGACTCTGAAATACTTAGTAGCTATGCAGAACAGATGAGACCCATATTTAACTATAAAAATATGTGTATGTTATACATAATATATTGCTTGAGATTTTGCATGCATATTTTAGAATATTCAAAGTCCTGCTCCTCCTCTCTGCAGAATGGCAGAGACCCGGGGAGAAAGCTGTAGAGCTTCTCAAAGATCCACACCAGACTTGAATGCATAAACCACATTAAAGTCCTGAAGAGCAGACAACTGTGTACGAATTATTGCAACATTTTAAGGAAGGATAACGAAAAGATTTTATGTAAAGGAAGAATGCTGAAAAGACAAAAAAAGATGGAGAAGTAATTTTAGAGGCAATTTTCAAGATCTGAATCTATATATCAATAACTCTTTATTTCAAGACAGGCAATTTCTGACTCCTGAGGACACTATGCTTTCTTGTATTACATATACACAGACTCTCTCCCTCTCTCTCTCTCTCATATATACAAGTCTATGACCTCCAGTAAGTGCAATTCTCTTGTTACCGCAGAACACAAGGACAAATTTTTAAGACTGATCAAAAAAATAAATAAATAACAGCCATCTGGACATATACATATTATACCACCCACTGGAGAATAAACACCAAAGGGTTTTTAGCAAAAACACAGAGCATGAAATAATATTATTCATAGGAACTATTTTACTCTTGTTTCTGGGATATGTTTTGATATGTACCTCCCCACCTGCATTTTTATGCAAGGCTTTCATAGCTCAAAGTGTAGGGACATAACATTTATCTATGGATTCATAGGCTTGCTTTTGAAAAACACAGGGAAATATGAGTCTGCAATTTCGGCCTCCAATTTACTTCTGTAATTGGCAAACTTATTAAATTCTGTTCTTGCTAATTATAAATATTTAATTCTGTTCTTGCTAATTATAAATGTAATTCTTTAATTAAAATGGAGATTGCCATGCAGTGCACCAAAACCTCCATATTTTTATAGGCTTTCAATAAATTTCCTCACTTTTCTTGCAATCCATGAATATTTCAGCTGAAGGGTTTTCTCTGACCTGGGAACAAATCAACGAACCACCAAACTATACCTGAGCATTAAGCTATTTCTGATAAGAGTCAGGTTGTACATATGCACTCTAGAAAGTGAGTACAAGCAAAATAGCAATTTTCAGCCTTTCTGTTGTTTTCACTCAGCTTAACCCAAGTATTATAAACATCAGCAAAAGGTTACTTTGTACTTGAAGCAAAATCATGATACAAATATTAGGACCAGCTTTTGAAAAGCTTGGTGCTGAACTCACAAGTGCCAGTTTACAAGGGGTCAAATATAATGGATGGAAAATACAAAAGTTACCCAGATAAAGTGAGACGCACAAAGTATCTCTTACAGAAATCTTGTGTTTGTGCAAAAAGAGCCCCCTAGAGCCCAATTAGAAACTCAGTGTCTTTATCTATTAGGTGGAAGTTATATAATAATGTTATGTAATAACAAGTTTTATAACAGTATAATAAGTTACATAGTAAGAATTAATATAGTAAGTTATATAATAATAACTTGCCCACTATACATAACTATTATTTAATCATTTGTAATACTAAATAATATGAATTAATACTAAATAATATGAATTAATAATATGTAATACTAAATAACATGACCAGACTCAGAGTTTAAATCCCAGCTCTCCAGCTCTCCTTTTTCTAGTCACTGTGATTGTCAGTATTTTCATCTATGAAATGAGAGAACACCTACCTTACACGGTTGTTGCATGCAAGGGATTAAATTAATCAAGAATCTAATATTTACAAAGTGCACGGGAAAGGGTGCCCAGAATATAAAAGATGATTAATAATTGTTATTTCATCATTCCTATTTTTGTAAGAAGTAAATTCACTTATTCAAGACATGACCACCAACATAGCAGAACAAGTTCTTGCACCCATGGAGCTTATACTCAAGGAAGAGATAAATAATAAGTAAATGAATAGTTTATAAAATTTAACATCAGATAGTGATAAGAGCCAAGAATACAAAAGGACAAGTCAAAGATAGCAAGAGTAATGAAGGGGATTATTATATTAGAGGCTGGTCAGAATCAGCTTCTCTGATAAGACTATGAACAAAGATCAGAATAAACTTGGGAGTGAGCACGTGGAATATTCCAGGCAGGGAAGGGCAGCAAACACAGCAACCCTGCACTAGGAAAGGGTCTGGTGAGCGAGGGGCTGGGGGGATGAGTAGAAGAAACAATGGCAGAAACTTAGCAGGGCTGGATCCAGAGGGGATTGTAGGTCATGGGAAGGACTCTGGAGTTTGGTCCAACTATGATACTAGCAATCTACAGCTTTAATGCAATCCCTATCAAAATACCCATGACATTTTTCACCGAACTAGAACAAATAATCCTAGAATTTATGTGGAACCACAAAACACTGAGAATTACCAAAGCAATCCTGGGGGAAAAGAAACAAAGCTGGAGGTATAACCCTTGCAGACTTCAGACTACAATACAAAGCTATAGTAATCAAAACAGCGTGTACTGGCACAAAAACAGACAAACAGATCAATGGAACAGAACAGAGAGCTCAGAAATAAATCCACATATCTATGGTCAATTAACCTCAAAGACAAAGGAGGCAAGAATATACAATGGAGAAAATACAGTCTTCAACAAGTGGTGCTGGAAAAGCTGAACAACTACATGTAAAAGAATGAAATTAGAAGATTCTCTAACACCATATACAAAAATAAACTCAAAATGGTTTAATGATCTAAATGTTAAGGCAAGACACCATAAAACTCCTAGAAGAGAACATAAGCAAAAAATTCTTTGATATAAATCATAGTAGTATTTTCTTAGATCTCTATCTCAAGAAATAAAAGCAAAAATAAAAAATGGGACCTAATCAAACTTAAATGCTTTTCCACAGTAAAGGAAACCATCAACAAAATGAAAAGACAATCTACAGAATGGGAGAAAATATTTGCAAATGATGAGACCTACAAGGGGTTACTACCCAAAATATACAAACAGCTTATACAACTCAATATCAAAGAAACAAACAATCCCATCATAAATGGGCAGAAGACCTAAATAGACACTTTTCCAAAGAAGACATACAGATAGCTAACACGCATATGAAAAGGTGCTCAACATCACTAATTATTAGAGAAAATAATGCAAATAAAAACTACAATGAGGTATCATCACACACCAGTCAGAATGGCTATCATCAAAAAGTCTACAAAAAATAAATGCTGGAGAGGGGGTGGAGGAAAGGGAACACTCTTGCACTGTTCGTGAGAATGTAACTTGATACTGGCACTATGGAGAACAGTATGGAGGTTCCTTAAAAAACTAAAAATAGAACTACTATATGATCCAGCAATTCCACTCCTGGGTGTCTATAAAGAAAGAAATGAAAACTCTAATTCAAAAAGATATCTGCACCCCAATGTTCACAGCAGCAGTATTTACAATAGCCAAGACATGGAAACAACCCAAGTGCCCATCAACAGACAACTGGCTTAAGAAGGTGTTGTGTGTGTGTGTATGTATATATACACACACATATATACATATATATACATATGTATACATATAATATGTATATATATATACACATACACACACACACACACACACACACACACACAGAGGAATATTAGCCATAAAAAAGAATGAAGGACTTCCCTGCTGGCGCAATGGTTAAGCATCCGCCTGACAATGCAAGGGACATGGGTTCGAGCCCTGGTCCGGGAAGATCCCACATGCCACAGAGCAACTAAGCCTGTGCGCCACAACTACTGAGCCTGTGCTCTAGAGTCTGCGAGCCCCAACTACTGAGCCCGTGTGCCACAACTACTGAAGCCCATGTGCCTAGAGCCTGTGCTCCGCAACGAGAGAAGCCACCGCAATGAGAAGCCTGAACACCACAACAAAGAGTAGCCCCCGCTCACCGCAACTAGAGAAAGCCCACGCACAGCAACGAAGACCCAATGCAGCCAAAAATAAATAATTTTTTTAAAAAGAATGAAATATTGCCATTTGCAGCAACATGGATGGACCAAGAGAATATTATGCTTTGTGAAATAAGTCAGACAGAGAAAAACAAATACTATATGACATCACTTATATGTGGAATCTAAAAAGTAATACAAATAAATCTATATACAGAAACAGACTCACAGACATAGAAAACAAACTTATGGTTACCAAAGGGGAGAGAGAGTGAGGGAGGCACAAATTAGGAGTATGGGATTAACAGATACCAACTACTATACACAAAATAGATAAGCAACAAGGATTTACTGTATAGAACAGGAAATTATACCCAATATCTTATAATAACCAATATGGAATAAGCAACAACTGAATCACTGTGCTGTACACATGAAACTAATACAATATTATAAATCAACTATAGTTCAATAATAAGTAAATAAGTAAGAAAGATGAAAACCATAGAGGGTTGTGAGCAGAGGAGAGATGTAACTTATTTCCATGTTAAAAGAATCACACTGTCTGCCATGTTGAGAACACAAATACTATTTGAAAGGTTCTCACTGTAGCCGAAGCAAAAGATGATGGCGGTTTGTATTAGAGTGTTGCCTGTGGAAGTGTTGGGAAGTGGTCAGAATTTGAATATAATTTCAAAGTAGAGCTGACAGTATACGGGATGGAGATAGAGAAGAAAAAGAATATGTTAAGGTTTCAGGCTTGAACACCTGGTTAAATGCTGGTACCATGTCCTGAAATGGGGAGCATAGGAGGAAAACAGTTTGCAGCAGGGGAGGGGCTTGTGAAGGCAAGTTTGGACATATTAGGTCTGTGATGACTATCCAAATGAGGTCTCAAGTAGGCAGCTGGAGATATAACTCTGGAATTGAGGGAAAATGCCATGGCTGAAGATAAATACTTAGGAGTCAACAGTATGAAAATGTATTTAAAGACCAGGATACTAGTCGAGGGGAATCAATGGGTAAACAACAACTAGAGAATCTAAAAATGAACCCTAAACCTACTGCAGACCGACATCAGAGGGTTCAGATGAGAGAATTCAATAAAGGAGAATTATAGTGAACGGGCTGTAAGGGAGAAGGAAAACCAGGAGCCAAGTCAGATAAACGAGCTACAAAGGAAAAAACAGTCCTAGCTGCTTTCTGAGCAGAGCGCTATGCAGAAGCTGAGTGAGATGAAGGCTTAGAATTACCATCACGGCTGGCAACGTGGTGTTCACTGGGGGTCTTGCCAAAGGTCATTTCAGTGGAGTAATGGGGATCAGATCCAGAACAGAGGGGATTTAGGAGAGAATGAGAGGAGAGGATGTAGACCAGCAGGAATAGACAACCCTTGAATTGTGCTAAAAAGAGGAGCAGAGAAATGGTACAGTAGCTGGAGGGGGATATAGAGTTAAGGAAGGAAATATCTGGGGGCTTCTGTAATATTTCAGGTATTCTTCTGGGCACTATGGGGAGAGGTGATCAAAACAGACAAAACTCCTGCTCTCCTGGGGAAGTATAATAGGAGAAACAGACAATAAACAAACAGAGATAGAGAAAGAGAGAGAGAGAGAGAGAGATAGGTTGGGGAAATTATATAAATAAAATGAAGCAGGCTAGGGCAAAGAAAGGATGGGAGTTGATATTTTAAATGGCTATACAGGGAAGACCTCTCTGATAAAATGCCATTTGTCTGAATGAAGTGAGAGAGCAAGCCATGAAGATATCTAAGAGAAGATGTTCTTGATATGCTTGGGAAATATATTATCATATGTTTATATACGGATAGGAATAATCCTGAAAAAACCCAATAAAGAAAAAAGGCTTGTAATTCAGGGAGGGATGGGGTCAGTGCATCTCCGCCTGGGGGTTGAGAGCACAGGTGGAGGTAGTGGCCTCAGGTAGGAGCAAGGGTGGGGTTCCTGGAAGGTGACTGATTCAGTGGTGGGAGGAGGCAGAAGTTCTCTTCCAAGGGCTTCTGTTTTCTCAGTGGAATAAGAAGTAAGGTAGCAGCTGGGAGTGAGAAAGGAAGACAGGGTTTGAGGAATGCAGGACAGTAAAGCTGCCTGGGGAAACAGAGGAGGACTGCCAGGATCCACTTGAGGTTAGAGCCCTAAACATTAGATGATACACATTTAAATGAGAGAATGTCTACAAACTCTAAAATACTATGGAATCATGTGATACTATTCTTAAAAAAAGTGGGAGAAGAAAGATAATGGCTGAGTAGAGAGGACAAAGTACACTACAAGTATGGACACAGGCTGGACATTGCAAGTCAAGTATTATGAAAATGCTTGGACGAGCACCCTCAAAGCACTTAGAGTACTGTATAGCACCGGGAAGAGAGAACAAGTAGATAACTGATTGTCCTAGAGTAAATGTGTACTACAGCACCATGACCAAAAAAAGCTCAGGATGCCAAAGGAGCAGAGACAAGGCTGGATGAGTCACACTGGGAGTACTGTCATGGCCTCCTGCTGTGCCTTTGTCTCTCTCTATTTTAAAAAAAAATTTTTAATTGAAATATAGTTATTTACAATGTTTCAGGTGTACAGCAAAGTGATGCAGTTATATATATATAGAGAGAGAGAGATAGATACATGTTCTTTTCCAGATTTCTTTTCCATTATAGGTTATCACAACATACTGATCATAGTTCCCTGTGCTATACAGTAGGTTCTTGTTGTTTATCTATTTTATATATTATAGTGTATATCTGTCAAATCTACCTTTTAATGTAACAGACTTCTCTAGAGCTGTTCCCTGTCTGCTATCCAGTTCAATTCATCCCAGTACCACTTGAGGCATATTAGGAAAGGCTGTTACAGTTGCCTAAAAAAAATGTACTTCCACAGAGTCAAAGTATAAATTACTCTGCAAATCTTGAAGTAGATGGATGGAATTCCTCATCGGGACCACGATTCACAAATTCATCACACTTCCTGCTTACACCTTTCTTTTCCTAGACTACAATCTTCAAAGACAAGGACCATGTCTCATTCTTGCTGCTCCTGTGACAGCCGTCATACCCAGAATATAAGAGATGCTCCATAAATGTCTGATAGATGAATGGATGAATTAGGAGGTACAAATTTTAAAACAACAACAACAACAGCAACAAAACTCCAGCCAACATGAGTTAAAAGAGCAATTTTCCCACTTTTTAGCTGGTTAACCTTGGAATAATCCACTTCAACGAGACTCAATGATCTTATTCATTAAAAAATTACCCTTACCTATGTCATACAATTATTATAAAGACTTATTAGATAAAATAAATCTAGTCCTTTGCAAACTGTGAAGTACCATATAATAGTTGGCTATTACTAACATCCACGTAACTGGTAACTTGGACTAGGAACAGAGGTCATGAACAAGGTCATACCCAGTTTCAGCAGCATGGAGAACCAATTAAAGACCTAATCGCCCATTAAGAACTTTGCACTGGTCAATATTATCCAGAAAAGACAGACACTGGTATTAAGCAACACAAAGGCTAAAACAAATTGTAAAAAGGTATTCACTATGAGAAATACATAAACCACATCTGATTTGGACAAAGAAAGTATTAACCTTCCAAACGTACTCAGCAAAAATGTTGTCTACAAACTGCCACTTTAAATTCCACGGGTTTCTGATATCCTATGAAGGATGTTTAATTCAACAACTTTTGAGATCTTCACATTAAAAAAAAAGTATCTAAGAGAACATTCAATGTCAAGCCATCTTTGTATGTCTTTTAAAAATCCAAAAGGGATTTTTTAGAAACCTCTCAATGTTAAAATAGTATCACAACTCAATCTTATTAAGTCTTATTATCATGAAAACTGAGTTCATTCCTTTTATTGCTTTACATGCCTCTCAGGGCAAATATGCAGTCACATAAAAACATCCTTTTCGGGCTTCCCTGGTGGCGCAGTGGTTGAGAATCTGCCTGCCGATGCAGGGGACACGGGTTCGAGCCCTGGTCTGGGAAGATCCCACATGCCGCGGAGCAACTAGGCCCGTGAGCCACAATTAGTGAGCCTGCGCGTCTGGAGCCTGTGCTCCGCAACAAGAGAGGCCGCGATAATGAGAGGCCCGCGCACCGCGATGAAGAGTGGCCCCCCACTTGCCGAAACTAGAGAAAGCCCTCGCACAGAAATGAAGACCCAACAGAGCCATAAATAAATAAATAAATAACCCCCCCAAAAAAAGTTAAAAAAAAAAAAACAACATCCTTTTCTATCCTTTCTTAGCAATCAAAAGGTAAAAAGACTATATTACAGAAGGATCTTCAAGATGGCGGAAGAGTAAGATGTGGAGATCACCTTCCTCCCCACAAATATATCAGAAATACATCTACATGTGGAGCAACTCCTACAGAACACCTACTGAACGCTGGCAGAAGACCTCAGACCTCCCAAAAGGCAAGAATCTCCCCACGTACCTGGGTAGGGCAAAAGAAAAAAGAAAAAACAGAGACAAAAGAATAGGGACGGAACCTGCGCCAGTGGGAGGGAGCTGTGAAGGAGGAAAGGTTTCCACACACTAGGAAGCCCCTTCGCGGGTGGAGACTGCGGGTGGCAGAGGGGGAAGCTTCGGAGCCACGGAGGAGAGCGCAGCCACAGAGGTGCGGAGGGCAAGGCGGAGAGATTCCGCACGGAGGCTCAGCGCCGACCAGCACTCACCAGCCTGAGAGGCTTGTCTGCTCACCCGCCGGGGCGGGCGGGGCTGGGAGCTGAGGCTCGGGCTTCAGTCGGATCGCAGGGAGAGGACCAGGGTTGGCGGCGTGAACACAGCCTGAAGGGGCTAGTGCGCCACAGCTAGCCGGGAGGGAGTCCGGGAAAAGGTCTGGCGCTGCTGAAGAGGCAAGAGACTTTTTCTTCCCTCTTTGTTTCCTGGGGCGCGAGGAGAGGGGATTAAGAGCGCCGCCTAAACGAGCTCCAGAGACGGGCGCAAGTCGCGGCGATCAGCGCGGACCCCAGAAACGGGCATGAGACGCTAAGGCTGCTGCTGCCGCCACCAAGAAGCCTGTGTGCGAGCCCAGGTCACTATCCACACCGCCCCTCCCAGGAGCCGGTGCAGCCCGCCACTGCCGGGGTCCCGTGGTTCGGGGACAACTTCCCGGGGAGAACGCACGGCACACCTCGGGCTGGTGCAACGTCATGACGCCTCTGCCGCCGCAGGCTCGCCCCGCATCCGTACCCCTCCCTCCCCCGGGCCTGAGTGAGCCAGAGCCCCCGAAGCAGCTGCTCCTTTAACCCCGTCCTGTCTGGGCGGGGAACAGACGCCCTCAGGCGAACTACATGCAGAGGCAGGGCCCAAATCCAAAACTGAACCCCAGGAGCTGTACGAACAAAGAAGAGAAAGGGAAATCTCTCCCAGCAGCCTCAGGAGCAGTGGATTGAATCTCCACAATCAACTTGATGTACCTGCATCTCTGGAATACCTGAATAGACAATGAATCATCCCAAACTGAGGAGGTAGACTTTGGAGAAATAATATATTTTTTTCCCTTTTTCTCTTTTTGTGAGTGTGTATGTGTATGCTTCTGTGTGTGATTTTGTCTGTATAGCTTTGCTTTTACCATTTGTCCTAGGGTTCTGTCTGTCCGGTTTTTGTTTTTTTAAAATTTTTTTTTCTTAACAATTATTTTTTATTTTAATAACTTTATTTTATTTTATTTTATTTTACCTTCTTCTTTCTTTTTTTTCCTCCCTTTTATTCTGAGACGTCTGGAGGACAGGCTCTTGGTGCTCCAGCCAGGCATCAGGGCTGTGCCTCTGAGGTGGGAGAGCCAACTTCAGGACACTGGTCCACAAGAGACCTCCCAGCTCCACGTAATATCAAATGGTGAAAATCTCCCAGAGATCTCCATCTAAATGCCAAGACCCAGCTCCACTCAATGACCAGGAAGCTACACTGCTGAACACCCCATGCCAAACAACTAGCAAGACAGGAACACAACCCCATCCGTTAGCAGAGAGGCTGCCTAAAATCATAATAAGGTCACAGACACCCCAAAACACACCACCAGACGTGGTCGTGCCCACCAGAAAGACAAGATCCAGCCTCATCCACCAGAACACAGGCATTAGTCCCCTCCACTAGGAAGCCTACACAACCCACTGAACCAATTTTAGCCACTGGGGACAGACACCAAAAACAACGGGAACTACGAAACTGCAGCCTGCGAAAAGGAGACCCCAAACACAGTAAGTTAAGCAAAATGAGAAGACAAAGAAATACGCAGCAGATGAAGGAGCAAGGTAAAAACCCACCAGACCAAACAAATGAAGAGGAAATAGGCAGTCTACCTGAAAAAGAATTCAGAATAATCATAGTAAAGATGATCCAACATCTTGGAAATAGAATGGAGAAAATACAAGAAACGTTTAACAAGGACCTAGAAGAACCAAAGAGCAAACAAACAGTGATGAACAACACAATAAATGAAATTAAAAATTCTCTAGAAGGAATCAATAGCAGAATAACTGAGGCACAAGAACGGATAAGTGAGCTGGAAGATAAAATAGTGGAAATAACTACTGCAGAGCAGAATAAAGAAAAAAGAATGAAAAGAACTGAGGACAGTCTCAGAGACCTCTGAGACAACATTAAATGCACCAACATTCGAATTATAGGGGTCCCAGAAGAAGAAGAGTAAAAGAAAGGGGCTGAGAAAATATTTGAAGAGTTTATAGTTGAAAACTTCCCTAATATGGGAAAGGAAATGGTTAAGCCCAGGAAGCAGAGAGAGTCCCATACAGGAAAAATCCAAGGAGAAACACGCCAAGACACATATTCATCAAACTATCAAAAATTAAATACAAAGAACAAATATTAAAAGCAGCAAGGGAAAAACAACAAATAACACATAAGGGAATCCCCATAAGGTTAACAGCTCATCTATCAGCAGAAACTCTGCAAGCCAGAAGGGAGTGGCAGGACATATTTAAAGTGACAAAGGAGAAAAACCTACAACCAAGATTACTCTACCCAGCAAGGATCTCATTCAGATTTGATGGAGAAATTAAAACCTTTACAGACAAGCAAAAGCTAACAGAGTTCAGCACCACCCAACCAGCTTTACAACAAATGCTAAAGGAACTTCTCTAGGCAGGAAAAACAAGAGAAGGAAAAGACCTACAATAACAAACCAAAAACAATTAAAAAAATGGTAATAGGAACATACATACCGATAATTACCTTAAATGTAAATGGATTAAATGCTCCAACCAAAAGACACAGACTGGCTGAATGGATATAAAAACAAGACCCGTATATATGCTGTCTACAAGAGACCCACTTCAGACCTAGAGACACATACAGACTGAAAGTGAGGGGATGGAAAAAGATATTCCATGCAAATGGAAATCAAAAGAAAGCTGGAGTAGCAATTCTCATATCAGACAAAATAGACTTTAAAACAAAGGCTATACAAGAGACAAAGAAGGATACTACATAACGATCAAGCGATCAATCCAAGAAGAAAATATAACAATTGTAAATATTTATGCACCCAACATAGGAGCACCTCAATACATCAGGCAAATACTAACAGCCATAAAAGGGGAAATCGACAGCAACACAATCAAAGTAAGGGACTTTAACACCCCACTTTCACCAATGGACAGATCATCCAAAATGAAAATAAATAAGGAAACACAAGCTTTAAATGATACATTAAACAAGATGGACTTAATTGATATTTATAGGACATTCCATCCAAAACCAACACAATACACTTTCTTCTCAAGTGCTCATGGAACATTTTCCAGGATAGATCATATCTTGGGTCACAAATCAAGCCTTGGTAAATTTAAGAAAATTGAAATCGTATCAAGTATCTTTTCTGACCACAGCACTATGAGACTAGATTTCAACTATAGGAAAAAATCTGTAAGAAATACAAACACATAGAGGCTAAACAACACACTACTTAATAACCAAGAGATCACTGAAGAAATCAAAGAGGAAATCAAAAAACACCTAGAAACAAATGACAATGAAAACACAATGACCCAAAACCTATGGGATACAGCAAAAGCAGTTCTAAGAGGGAAGTTTATAGCAATACAATCCTACCTTAAGAAACAAGAAACATCTCAAACAACCTAACCTTACACCTAAAGCAATTAGAGAAAGAAGAACAAAAAAACCTCAAAGTTAGCAGAAGGAAAGAAGTCATAAAGATCAGATCAGAAATAAATGAAAAAGAAATGAAGTAAACGATAGCAAAGATCAATAACACTAAAAGCTGCTTCTTTGATAAACAAAATTGATAAACCATTAGCCAGACTCATCAAGAAAAAAAGGGAGAAGACACAAATCAACAGAATTAGAAATGAAAAAGAAGGGGTAACAACTGACACTGCAGAAATACAAAGGATCATGAGAGATTACTACAAGCAACTCTATGCCAATAAAATGGACAACCTGGAAGAAATGGACAAATTCTTAGAAATGCACAACCTTCCGAGACTGAACCAGGAAGAAATAGAAAATATGAACAGACCAATCACAAGCACTGAAATTGAAACTGTAATTAAAAATCTTCCAAAAAACAAAAGCCCAGGACCAGATGGCTTCACAGGAGAATTCTATCAAACATTTAGAGAAGAGCTAACACCTATCTTTCTCAAACTCTTCCAAAATATAGCAGAGAAAGGAACACTCCCAAACTCATTCTATGAGGCCACCATCACCCTGATACCAAAACCGGACAAAGATGTCACAAAGAAAGAAACTACAAGCCAATATCACTGATAAACATAGATACAAAAATCCTCAACAAAATACTAGCAAACAGAATCCAACAGCACATTCAAAGGATCATACACCATGATCAAGTGGGGTTTATCCCAGGAATGCAAGGATTCTTCAATATACGCAAATTAATCAACGTGATACACCATATTAACAAATTGAAGGAGAAAAACCATATGATCATCTCAATAGATGCAGCGAAAGCTTTCGACAAAATTCAACACCCATTTATGATAAAAACCCTCCAGAAATGAGGCATAGAGGGAACTTTCCTCAACATAATAAAGGCCATATATGACAAACCCACAGCCAACATCGTCCTCAATGGTGAAAAACTGAAACCATTTCCACTAAGATCAGGAACAAGACAAGGTTGCCCACTCTCACCACTAGTATTCAACATAGTTTTGGAAGTGTTAGCCACAGCAATCAAAGAAGAAAAAGAAATAAAAGGAACCCAAATTGGAAAAGAAGAAGTAAAGCTGTCACTGTTTGCAGATGACATGATATTATACATAGAGAATCCTAAAGATGCTAGCAGAAAACTACTAGAGCTAATCAATGAATTTGGTGAAGTAGCAAGATACAAAATTAATGCACAGAAATCTCTTGCATTCCTATACACTAATGATGAAAAATCTGAGAGTTAAATTACAAAAACAGTCCCATTTACCACTGCAACAAAAAAAATAAAATATCTAGGAATAAACCTACCTAAGGAGACAAAAGACCTGTATGCAGAAAATTATAAGACACTGATGAAAGAAATTAAAGATGATACAAATAGATGGAGAGATATACCATGTTCTTGGATTGGAAGAATCACATTGTGAAAATGACTCTACTACCCAAAGCAATCTACAGATTCAATGTAATCCCTATCAAACTACCAATGGCAGTTTTCACAGAACTAGAACAAAAAAGTTCACAATTTGTATGGAAACACAAAAGACCCCAAATAGCCAAAGCAATCTTGAGAAAGAAAAATGGAGCTGGAGGAATCAGGCTCCCTGACTTCAGACTATACTACAAAGCTACAGTAATCAAGACAATATGGTACTGGCATAAAAACAGAAATATAGATCAATGGAACAGGATACAAAGCCCAGAGATAAACCCATGCACATATGGTCATGTTATTTTTGATAAAGAAGGCAGGAATATACAGTGGAGAAAAGACAGCCTCTTCAATAAGTGGTGCTTGGAAAACTGGACAGGTACATGTAAAAGTATGAAATCAGTACACTCCCTAACACCATACACAAAAATAAACTCAAAATGGATTAAAGACCTAAATGTAAGGCCAGACACCATCAAACTCTTAGAGGAAAACACAGGCAGAACACTCTATGACATAAATCACAGCAAGATCCTTTTTGACCCACCTCCTAGAGAAATAGAAATAAAAACAAACAAATGGGACCTAATGAAACTTCAAAGCTTTTGCACAGCAAAGGAAACCATAAACAAGATGAAAAGACAACCCTCAGAATGGGAGAAAATATTTGCAAATGAAGCAACTGACAAAGGATTAATCTCCAAAACATACAAGCAACTCATGCAGCTCAATATCAAAAAAACAAACAACCCAATCCAAAAATGGGCAGAAGATCTAAATAGACATTTCTCCAAAGAAGATATACAGATTGCCAACAAACACATGAAAGGATGCTCAACATCTCTAACCATTAGAGAAATGCAAATCAGAAGTACAATGAGGTATCACCTCACACCTGTCAGAACGGCCATCATCAGAAAATCTACAAACAATAAATGCTGGAGAGGCTGTGGAGAAAAGGGAACCTTCTTGCACTGTTGGTGGGAATGTAAATTGATACAGCCACTATGGAGAACAGTATGGAGGGTCCTTAAAAAACTAAAAATAGAACTACCATATGAGCCAGCAATCCCACTCACTACTGGGCATATATCCTGAGAAAACCATAATTCAAAAAGAGTCATGTATCACAATGTTCATTGCAGCTCTATTTACAATAGCTAGGACATGGAAGCAACCTAAGTGTCCATGGACAGATGAATGGATAAAGAAGATGTAGCACATATATACAATGGAATATTACTCAGCCATAAAAAGGAACGAAACTGAGTTATTTGTAGTGAGGTGGATGGACCTAGAGACTGTCATACAGAGTGAAGTAAGCCAGAAGGAGAAAAACAAATACCATATGCTAACACATATATATGGAATCTAAAAAAACAAAAAAGCAAAGAAAAAAAATGGTCAGAAGAACCTAGGGGCAAGACGGGAATAAAGATGCAGACCTACTAGAGAATGGACTTGAGGATACAGGGAGGGGGAAGGGTATGCTGGGGCAAAGTGAGAGAGTGGCATGGACATATATATACTACCAAATGTAAAATAGATAGCTAGTGGGAAGCAACCGCATACCACAGGGAGATCAGCTCTGTGCTTTGTGACCACCTAGAGGGGTGGGATAGGGAGGGTGGGAGGGAGGGAGATGCAAGAGAGAAGAGATATGGGGACATATGTATACGTATAACTGATTCACTTTGTTATAAAGCAGAAACTGACACACCATAGTAAAGCAATTATACACCAATAAAGATGTTAAAAAAAAAAAAAGACTGTGTTACGAGCAAAACCTATATTTCTTATGAATAAAGAAAGAAGGAATTTCCTGCCTGGGATTCTCTGGATGATTACTGATGAGGGGAAGTAAAAACCAAGAAAATATCACCCCAGTTCGTATTGAAGATATCTTGGCAAAAGATGATTTAGTGAAATACTGACTGAAACACAACCCCAAACAGTTACTTCTCTTTCGAAATAAATGGACTTTCCCAAATTATGTATCACCTTTATATGATTCTAATCAGATTCTGCAAAGACCCATAAGCATCATGATTTATAGTCAAGATTTGGGGAACATTATGGAAACCTCCGAATTCTTTGCTCAGCCTTTCCATAGGTCAGTTTACAGTGTAACTTTTCAACTTTAAAACTCAGCTAAGATACCCTGGACGCTTTCTATTTTCTATCTTTGCTTTTAGCATAACCAGCAGTAGGTTCCCCTTTCAAAACAATCATTCCCGCCACCCCACAACTGCCACAGGTTCCACCCACCTTTGTCCAGTTATGGCAATACCCTGTGGAGGGGTCATTGTTCTGTAGAATGTCTCTCTTTTGTGTGTTTCCCCCAGGGTGCAGAGCACTTCAGACTCATCTACAATGGCCAGCAAGAGCCAGCTTATTAAGCTGTGATGGGAGCTCCTTTTCGAATCAACTCCAGAAAGAGGAAGTCTCTTGTGCCCTTGAACATAAAGAAACTTCCAAGCTACCAGAAGCACCTCCAAGGTTCCATGGCATCTGAGTGGGCTCTTTTCCTAACATTTCCTTCACCATGTAGTTACCATAAGTATGTCTTTATTAAAAATTACCCCTGACAGGAGCCCTTCCGCAATGAATGGGCCAGAGAGGGAGGGCAGCGCTCTGAACATGGAAGTCTGTGTAATTTCAAACCCCACAGCCAAAGGAAATGACAAGAAAAGTGGAGCTGTAGCTCAAAAGCTGATTTTACAGAAACAATTATTTTTTTCAGGAGCTCAAATACTTACTCTTCCTGGGCTATTTAATCATTTTGAGGGCTTTCTCTCCTCCCTTCTTCTCAAACAATCTCAGAAAAAATCAGGAGAGACAATGGTTGTAGAACTGTTTATAATAAATTATGAATCATTGAAAGATCTTTTCGTCCAAATTGAAATAAAAAAGAGGTAAGAGCAACAAACGAGTGCCAGTACTAGACAAAATTTGAAAAGATATCTTTCAATTAGTACCAATAATCACTTGCACAATAATATATAGGCCCGCAAGAAATAGGGTAATAACAAGGACAAAAATTTTTATTCACCTCCCATTAAAATTGACAACCAAATGTTTTAAATTACCCATTGCTTGGCTGAATTTATAAATTAAGCTAACGGTCACTGAATCACCATCAAACTGTTAAAAACAAACAGTATTTAAAAAGTAAAAAATCATCATGTGTTCTCCTATTTCTGAGCAAAAACCACATCAAACAGAATAAGAAGACAAAGGCTGCAAACCACCAAGTCAAAAAAATATGAAAGTAATCGAAGTTTCAATTACCTTCAAAATGAGTAAGAAGTTATCAATGTTACTTGAGGATTCAAATATTTCAGAAACAATGCTGTTGTGCAAAAAGCAAATATGCCTGCCTAAAAATGAACAGGACTGGCAATTCTATAATGCTGCTGGCATAGAGAGGGTCAACTAGAGTGACAAAGCAGTAGGACAAAGAAAGAAAACAGATTAAAGCACTCACGGCACAGGGTGACTTCAGATTAAAGCCACTTCTGCAGTCAAAGGAAATGTTCAACAATTGTTGATTGATAAACCTGTTTAGAGTCTATGAAGAGACAGAGATTTCCCAAATTAAAATTCATCTACAGATTTTCTCTGATCACCACTGCCCTTTCACAACATAATCTATGTTGAGTTTCTCTTCCCAATTTGATACATTATTTAAAACTCCTCAACTGACATCAAACTTGAGTCTAAATTTGTAGAGGCCTTGTTTTTGACAGCTCTGTGATCTCCATCTATGTTTATGCTTGAATGGAAATGAACTTTTCTGTACATGTGCTAACCCTACATCCTTGCTGTTCCAGGACCCTGTCAAATAGGGAAATAGAGCTGAATTTTATTTCCACATTAACAGGTACATGTTTGCCTGTAGAAGCTTATGTAGAAATTGTCTCATGCAGCTGCTCAGTGCGTGGTGAGCTCTGCCCTGACAAAGCTCCAAAGTCCAAAGAGAGGCATTCCAACAGAACCAAAGGGGCCTCTAAAGAGGCCAATTATAATACAAACAAGTTACCTTTCACAAGAACTGATAAAACATGAAACAATGAATGATTATATGATCCAGCAATCCCACTCCTGGGCATACATACCCAGACAAAACTATAATTCGCACCCCAATACATATACTCCAAAGATACACGCACCCCAATGTTCACAGCAGCACTATTTACAATAGCCAAGACATGGAAACAACCTAAATGACCATCGACAGATAAAGTAGATGTGGTACACATATACAATGGAATATTACTCAGCCATTAAAAAGAATGAAATAATGCCATTTGCAGCAACATGGAAGGACCTAGAGATTACCATACTAAGCAAAGTCAGAAAGAGAAAGACAAACACCATACGACATCACTTACCTGTGGAATCTAAAATACGACAAAAATGAACATATCTATACAACAGAAACAGATTCACAGATACAGAGAACAGACTTATGGTTGGGAGGAGGGGCATGGGGAAGAGAAAGTTGGGAGTTTGGGATTAGCAGACACAAACTACTATATATATGGAATGGATAAACAACAAGGTCCTACTGTACAGCACAGGGAACTATATTCAATATCCTGTGATAAACCATAATAGGAAAAGAATATATATATATGTATAACTGAATCACTGAGCTGTACAACAGAAATAGGCACACTGTAAATCAACTATACTTCAATAATTTTTTTAAAATAAATGATTAAAAATCATTTATTTTTAAATAAAAATAATAAAAAATAATAAATAAAATTTTAAAACTTTTAAATAAAACCATGAATCCATTGGTTTTTATGAGAGAAACATACTTTAAAGCCTTTGCTATAAATGTCTTTGAAAAAGGGAGTCTCCATTGGAACTCGTGGGATCAGACTGGAAGCACTAAATGTGGAAAGACGATTTTTTCTAAATTTCTAAATACCACCTTGTGCATGAACGTAAATGGATAGTAACATTTAAGCTGAAGGGGGTGGCAATCTGTTGTTTGGACAGCTCAGTCATCACTGCCTCTTCTGGTGAGACATCTTGATATTCCTCTTTGGAGGGACTTTCTCCTCCCAGACTCTCAGTCCAGGTGATTTGGGTAGAGGTGATTCTGCCCTTCCTCCCCTCTCAGGGGCAGGGGTCACACATATGACCAGGACCTTCCATCTTCCTAGTGACATGACCCCCGTTGGCGCAATGCGACTCAATCCCAGCAGTGGAACTCTTAGGAAGGAGAAATCTCTTTCTGCCAGTCTCAAAGCTAGTAGAATGTGGGCCTGGAGCTGCTGGTGACCATCTTGTTACCTCACAGAAAAAAACCTATCTGCATATGTAGGCAACCAAGAAGAAAACAGAGCCAAGAAACAATGGGATCAGTCTAAATGGCATCATTTGGATCCTTGGAAAGAGCCATGATTGAATTTAAACCTACCCTGGACCTTTCAATTACATGAGACAACAACACCTCCCTCCTTTATTTTGGCTTGAACCAGCTTGAGTTGAATTTCTGCACATACATCCAAAAGATTTCTACCAGTACCCTAAGTAAATCAATAGAGCATTGGCAACATTAGAACTTGAAATTCACAGAACCTCAAACCTAATGCCTTTTCAATGAAAGGAAGTCATTTTCTGTAGGAAATTTCCACGGGGACCTTGTGCTAAAGTGATTTCCAAGAGGTTACTGCTCATCTGCAAGAATTCATGGTATTTATCTTCTCAATCCCTTACTTCATAGTAACAGGACAAATGGTGACCCTCACACTAGCAGGAGAACTCCTAAACTTCTGAAAAAATCTAGGATTCAAATTCATTTTATGATACCAGGGAATTAAACATCAGGTGAAAACAACAGACTCTATGAGGCAAAAAACTTGCGACCTTCTTCTGTGCTTAAGCACTAGCGGCAGCTTTAATGAGCAAGCCAAATGATCTTCTCTAATGATAAAATCTTGAGAGAAAGAGAAAGATATTCTTTTATCCAAACTCCCTCCCTCCCTGCTGGAAATATTGAAATCTTAACTATTCCTCAGAGTCCTTGCACTCATGCAGAGTACACTGCTGATGAAAAAGTGAGATGTTCTCTTGGTATATATATTACATCGTGGAGTAACGGCTCAGAAAGAAAAATTAAGAGCCTTGTTCAAGTGCACTGCTGCATGATCACTGAAGGCTGGCCAACCCCAACTGGGTATGTTCAGAAACATTTTTCAAAGGAATAACAATAACAAACGTATACATATTTCCATATATGTGCAAGAGTTCCCCCATCTTTTGCATCATAATTTTTTTGCATTTATATATGTCTACTTGAAAGAGGAGGCAAGAAGAAGTCTGACTGGGAAAAGTGTATTAGGCTGATGTTGACCCACGTAGAATGATCATTCTCCTGGATCCACCCCCCCTTCCTGATTGGTTTAGATCCCTTCATTGTTGTTTTTCCAAGTCGACTTACAGATGCTAGTAAATATGCTAGAGAATATATCTCATTATCCAATTCAAAACAAAGTGGAACATTAACTACAAAGGTCAACTGCAAATCTATTACAGATCCTATAATATTTCTATATTAGAAGTTTTCATCAATAAATAAGAAACACAAAACTGCTGACTTTATTAGGTCTTTAACAATTATAGTAATACGTGAATCGCAGGTCTCTTATCAACCTGCACATCCTGGGCACGTACAGATCAAAAGAACACAATTTCCTCATCGTGGTTCCTCATACTGGAGAAGGTCAAGACCAGGGGGTCAAGAGAGAGATTAAAATCATCAATATCTGATTACCAATATTACCCTTCTCTGAACTACGGGACCATCACAGAACACCGTAGTCAATAAAGGATACTCACAGGGCCTCCAACCATTCCCCTCCCACTTTTCAGGAAAGGACCAAACCAAAAACATCTTAGATTGCACATCTCCTCAAAATAATATCTCAAAGCATCCCATTCCATTATTAAGAATTTCTACCACCAAAACTATCTTAAGTTACTTAAACTCAAGCTAAGTTCTTTCTCTCTTGTTGACTGCTCAAAGGATAAAGAATCTGCTGCCTAGCATCTTCATTATTTTTTGTTACTTTCATACTGAAAAGAACCGCAGACTTCCTTTCTCTACCAATAACTCTGCGTGCAACCTTGGATAAATCACTAAATTTTCCTACATCTAAATTTCCTCCTCTACAGAATAAAATATCAGGACAAATCTGTGGATTCCTAAGGCTTTTCCTAAGTTAAAGTTCATTTTGTAACTCTAGATTGGTTGTTGTTCCTTAGACTCTGTTCTACCTCTTAAATACATGCCCCATCTGCATTTTTCCTAAACTCCTAGCCCGTTCTTGCCACGTCCCAAGAAAAAAAAATAATAATAAAGCAAAAAGAGACCAAAACGAGGAAATTTCAATGCTGTTCACTGATCCACTCTGTCACAGTAACCACCGCTGGCAAACGTGAGGTGAGCTAATACAGCAACTAGCAGGTGTCTGAAACACAGCAGGTATATATCCTTTCTTTTCCTGCTTGTATCAGAGGTAATCATAGTCATCCCTTTGTCTTTAGAAATAAAATCTCTCCATTTCGTAAATGAAGTTTTAGGTGTTTTGTTGTTGTTGTTTTTGAAAATGGTTGTAGGATAGGATGCTGTGAAGAAGGAAGAACTTTTTGCACATGGGCTCCTCATAGCCCCTCAGAATATGCTGGAATGAATGGAGGGTTGAGAAAATTCCTAGTCATAGGATACAGAAGAACACTGGGATAAAGGTAAGTACGTGTTGAACATCAAGGCTTATTTCACATTCCCACCTCAAAGACACATACACATGACACACTGAAAGTTAGCGTTTGCCTGTTTAAATGAAGGCACAATCTATACCTTACCTTTCGCCCTAAAAACTATTTTAATGAACCTGGTGCTCAGCCTTAAAGGATGATGGGGAAGTAGCTCAATGCTCTATCATTCTCTTAGACCCCTTGTTACTTCGATGATATCAATAACCATAACTTTGTTATCTTCACATCTGCTTAGAGAGCATCAATGCTCCAACTGCAGTAGCCAAACCCAAACTTCTCCAACTGTTTGAAAAACCAGACAATAAGTAGTTCACTCCGCAATCTCTACTTGGAAGGAACTGTGCCCCAATTCAGATTATTCAGGGTTAATATCCAGGAACCACTTTGAGAAGCAACCCTACAGTGGATAGAAACCATAAAACCAAGCAAGACAAAGAATCTGACTGCTAACGCCAAGATCAGAAATTGCATGGACCCCCCCCCCATATGATCTTATCAGACTACCCCGCAATTTCTCTTTGGGGGCTGCTCTCAGGAGATTGGATGTCAGATCAAAAACAACTGTGCATCAATGACCAGGAGAAGGTGAATCAGGAAGGCCTAGACAGTGACCTCTGTACACTGGGCAGGGCCTTTGGCTAAAAGTAGGAAAGCTCCTCTTATTTAAATGACAACTCTCTAGAACTGTTTATTTTGCTTTTTTACAAACACTATACAAAGAGGAAAAGTCAATGCATATGGACTGGGGTGTAGAGAAAGAGATCTAACAGTAAAACCTAATCCTTTACCAACCAGTCAGAATTGCGGAGAGAA
The DNA here is from genome assembly GCF_949987535.1 of Balaenoptera acutorostrata. NCBI lineage: Eukaryota > Metazoa > Chordata > Mammalia > Artiodactyla > Balaenopteridae > Balaenoptera > Balaenoptera acutorostrata. The sequence goes on from NW_026646194.1 coordinate 91,442, forward strand.
TGCATGGGCTTCTGAATCAAGACCCCTCGAAGAAGATACCAAGTGGACCCCAAATCTCAAGGAGGAGTAAGTTAGAGCTTTCAACCACCTGTATCATTTAGAGTAGACAGGATACATTTTTACAGCATCCATAAGCTACTTTAAAAATTAACTAGACTCTTGGGCATTAAAAAACACAACACAAGGGAATTCCCTGGCGGTCCAGTGGTTATGACTGCCGAGAACATGTGTTCGATCCCTGGCTGGGGAAATAAGATCCCGCAAGCCACATGGCGCAGGAAAAAAAAAAAAAAAAAATCACAAAACTGATTTTTTAATCAACTTCTTCATGACAGTGGCCACATACATCAACTTTTTTTTTTTTTTTTAGAAATTCACGTTCTTTTATTTATTTATTTATGACTGTGTTGAATCTTCATTTCTGTGCAAGGGCTTTCTCTAGTTGCGGCAAGTGGGGACCACTCTTCATCGCGGTGCGCGGGCCTCTCACCATCGCGGCCTCTCTTGTTGTGGAGCACAGGCTCCAGACGCGCAGGCTCAGTAATTGTGGCTCACGGGCCCAGTTGCTCCATGGCATGTGGGATCTTCCCAGACCAGGGCTCGAACCCGTGTCCCCTGCATTGGCAGGCAGATTCTTAACCACTGCGCCACCAGGGAAGCCCCATACATCAACTTTGATTCCCCTACATTCACCGCAGTGTCTAGAGATGAGAAGCCATCACTAAATGCTACTGAATGAAAAAGTGATTGAATAAAAAGTGTTCTTAATTTCTGCATTTACAGACTACCTAGAAATGTTTTCCAGTCTCTAGAATATTACCCTTGAATCCACCACCTGTTTAATTTTCACAGCAAAAAGAAAAGTAATTTATAATTATGAGTATGTTTACATTAACATTTCAATTTACATATTTCAATTCATTTTCTCAGTTAAGAACTTTGAGATCATGCCAATAGAGAGTACATAAAAAATTATTTTGACACCTAAGATTCAATGACAAGCCAATTCCCACTGAACAGATATTTCAGATGTAAATGTTGGAGTATTTCATAGGCTCTGCATGGAAAGGAATCCATGAAGGAATTAAATACCATAATTTACTAATAGCCAAAGCCGCTTTCTGGCAAGTACTGTGAATTCTGTCTAGATAGAGTCAAAGGGTTGATGAAGGAGGTGTGGTGAATGACAGAAGAAAATTCAAAGATCCATTTTGAAAGTTCCATCTGGCTCTTATGATTCCATGATTTTACTATCTAAGAATCTGTGTCTGTCAGGGGAGTCACAGACGCAGAAAGGAGACTTGCTTTTGCTGAAAAATAAAGGTTTTTCTCTAAGGATAAGGTTACTTCAGAATATTCTAAAAACTAAATGTTGGCAGCTCTAATAATCAAGGAAAATGCATACTCAGTGTGTTCCCCATGAGTCCCTGAAGGTCAGCTACTTAGGACTTCATGTACCTATGCCCAGCACTGACCAGTAGGCCCATCTTTTGTGTGTCCTCAATAAATGTTTACTGACTAAATTCAAGACACTGTCATTCTCAGCAAATGAAATGATTTATAAAATAATTTAAATGCAGAATTCACACCAAACCTTTTGCATACAAAACAAAAACAAAAACAAAACGAGGCAAAGACACAGACTTGAAGTGGAATCCATCACAATCAGTCAAGAAAAACTGGGTACCATTTTTTTCTTCCATTTAAATTATGTGTTTTCTTTTCTCTAGCTGGTAGGGCTTGGGTTATTTACTGTCTTGAAGAAAGCAAAGATGTAGGAGATTATAAAATCACCTTCCATCAAGGGTGGGAGGTAGATTTTCTTGTTAAAAGAAGGAACTGCAAAATTCAGTGGGCTCTATATGAGAGCACCTTCCTCCTAGAAGCTGGAAGGCTCTGGGGATCTTGAGGGTAGGAGCAGAAAGCTATTATTCCTGCAAATTTCAGACAGCTTACCTAGAACTTCAAAATGTTTCTCGTTTTTTGGTACTTTGCTGGTAATTATCTAAGTGGCAAAACATCACACAGAACTGTCAAGTAGGATGTAGGATCCAGGTTTCCAGGTAGGGGGTTAAAGCAAAGGACTACTGAACCTTTAGGGTAATACTGTTACCTCTGACAGAGCTGAAAATCCAACTTTGTTTGATTGGCAGTTCATGTGCTTATCGACCTACCTACCTACAGTTGGTATTGTTAATGGTTGAGAGAGTTACATTTAAATTAAAGTTTGGATTTGCAGAATTTCTAAACAAGTTATATCTAAAAGGGCATATCATTCCAAGGGACACTCCAAAAAAATATATAAATAAGAAGATGTGGTATAGAGAGAGAGAATGGAATACTACTCTGCCACAAAAAAGAATGAAGTAATGCCATTTGCAGCAACATGGAGAGACCTAGAGATTATCATACTAAGTGAAGTCAGACAAAAAAGACAAATATCATATAATATCAGTTATTTGTGGAATCTTTAAAATGATACAAATGAACTTATTTACAAAACAGAAATAGATTCACAGGCACAGAAAACAAACTTATGGTTACTAAAGCGGATGGGGTGGGGTGGGAGATATATTAGGAGTTTGGGATTAACAGATACACACTATTGTATATAAAACAGGCAAACAACAAGGATGTACTGTATAGCACAGAGAACTATACTCAGTATCTTGTAATAACCTATAATGGAAAAGAATCTGAAAAAGAATATATATATAACTGAATCACTTTGCTGTGCACTTGAAACTAACACAATGTAAATTAACTATACCTCAATAAAAATATATCTTTACTATAGAAAATTTTTAAAAAAGAAGTATAATACTACCAAGCTAAGAATGGCGAGACTAAAAGCCATCACACTTGACAGATGCACGACACACATGCTAAGTTCTAGCCACGTAATATGAATAAAAATCCAGTAAACATTCATCAGAAATTCACCCAATGGAAGGAGGGTATAGAAAGTCACCTAATAAGAACCCATCAATAACTAATACAAAATTACTGAATAAGATCACGAGAAAAAGTAAAAGCTACTTACATACCTAAAATGATCATTTATGTCATAAACTTCTCTCCCCAAAATAACAAAAAGTTATGTTCAACCGATGGAGTTATGCTCGCACAAGGGGGAATTTCAAGAAGGATAAAGTCATCTATGAACCTCTAAAAAAGTCTAAGTTCCAATCTAGCAATGTGTTCTTACAATATAGTTAAATACATTTTGGGTATTAAAATGAATTGGAGCACAGACACTCATCAAACAGTAATTTACAGTATTCATGGAAATATAGGAATTATCTCAGGCTATTTCTTCTTAACACATACACCTGCCCTACTGCAAGATGGTGTTTCTTCACTCTTCACACTCTTCTCCCGTAGATTTCCTGCTTTCTCCTTCAATATCCTATCCTACTGTGAAAGCTAATCAAAATAACAGTGATGCACGGCTAATCCCAAACACCCTATGGATGATGCAGTAAACAAAAATGCCTTCAGTGCTGAAATACATTCAAGCATAATTTGTATCATTCTAGCATTCAAAACTTTCTCTCCTCTGTTCACAATTTTTCATATGCTATGGTCTGAATGTTTGTGTCCCCCCCCTCAAATTCACATGTTAGAACCCTAATGCCCAATGTGATGGTGTTAGGAGGTGGGGCCTTTGGGAGGTGATTAGGTCATGAGGGTGGAGCCCTCATGAATGGAATTAGCACCCTTATAAAAAAGATCCCATGCAACTCAGAGCCAGCTCCTCCCGCCATATGAGGACACAATGAGAAGCTGTGACCCAGAAGAGGGCCCTCACCCAACTATGGTGGCAGCCTGATCTCAGACTTCCAGCCTCCAAAACTGTGAGAAATAAATTTCTGTGCTTATAAGCTACCCAATGTGCGCTATTTCATTATGGCAGCCCAAACGGACTAAGACATCAGATGGAATACAGAAGTTGCTACCTAAAATTAATTAGTTAGAAACAAGCTACAGAACCCTGGGTCAGCAGTGAAAAGACCTCCTCTTGTTTCGCACCTCCTGGGGTTAACAGGCCTCCTATCACCTCATAGCATTAGCGCACAGGAGTCCCAGAGATGCTAAGAGATTGGTCCACCACCACCCTGACCCATGGCAAAGGAAATAGCTATTCATGGTGTCTCCTTTGAAAAAGCCAAGTGGAACAAGACTGGTAGGAAGGCGTGGGGAGGGAGAAAGGCTTGACAACACATAACTACTTACTTAGGCCATGACTACGATGTTATGGACACAAGCCTCATACGGGACATTCAGGGCCATACTGCCTGGCTGTGGATTCTTCTAATGCCACATAAATCCCCCTTCATTGGGTAACATGAAAATGCACTTTCTGTATTTATCGCCATATACTGCATTCTGTGGAGATTAACAAACTTCTGGCCTCAGGGGGAATTTATGTGGGTAAAACAAAAAAGGTATGATATTAATTAATTAACCATGCCCGCCCCCTAAAGCTAATGATGGGCTCTCCATCATGGATTCTCATACATCTCATCAACATGAATTAAATTTATTCAGGAAGTTTTGAAAAGCACTTATTCACTTGCTTTACCCACTCTTGTTCAGAAAGGCATTTAACTGGCTTAAAAAATAAACAGGGAAAAGCAGATTTTTTAAATGACCAAAATATACAGCTCTTTGATTTTTTTGGTATAAAGCTGCTTAGAGGCAAAACAATTCAATCAGCTACATAAACAAATCTCATAATCCCCAATCATCACACTAAAATCACGTTCATCTTAAAATTACCATAGATTTAACTTGTATACAATGAAAAGCAAGTATGCTCCAAATTATAAGCAGTCAAATTTTTAGAGTATCATTTAAAAAATAAAAACATCCCAGTATGCAACTGACTTCTATTAAGCCAACTATCATGGGTAGGACTAAATCTACATTTGGTAAAGAGATAAGCTTGTTTTTTAAAAACTGAGTATGTCTCTACTTTCGAAGTCCTTGAAAGTATCTCCATTTGGAAAAAAAAAAAAAGTATAATTTTAAGAGGCTTACTTATTCACTTCAAGTGATTGCTGGGTGTTGCTTTTACTGTATTTTTTCTTTTTTTTTTTATTTGAATTTTAGTTTATTTTTTATACAGCAGGTTCTTATTAGTTAGCTATTTTATACATATTAATGTATATATGTTAATCCCAATCTTCCAATTCATCCCACCACCACCCCTCCCAACCCCCGCTCCCCCCCCCCCGGTGTTTACTGTATTTTTCTAAAGCTATTTGCCATTACATGATTGGATAACAAGTCTAAAACTACTATAATTGTGATATGTAGAGGAGAAGTTAAATTCAACACTCCCTCTTAAATAAATCAAGTTGTATGAGGGATAATATTGGAAATATTTATTTTAAAAGGTTTTGAACCCATCACTAAGGTTACATTTTCCCTCTGTTTATGCTAGCCACAATTTAAGTTTGGTGTTTTCCAATTCAGTTTGTCAACCAGCAGAAATAAAAGATAGTCTCTTTTCATGATTAGTTTCAGTTATTTTTCTTAGAGCAATGTAATATTTCAACATTTTATTTACCTTTAAAATTAACAACATATATCATGACACTAAAGAAAGCATCTAGATTGCATTGTCCAGGCAGAGGGCAGAGCTCTAAAAAAAACGAAGGGTATTTTGCTAGGCTACAATTCTTATACATGAGCAAACAGGGATGGTGCTGGGGGAAAAGCTCTGTGACACCCAGCAAGTTCATCACCTGCCCAGTGTGTGGGACGCAGGGATGGTGATTAGATTTGAAGCCCATGGAGGTTCACTGAGGCACTTCAGTTTACGTGATAAGCTTCAGCCATAAAAAAGAATGAAATATTTGCAGCAACATGGGTGGACCTAGAGATTATCATATTAAGTGAACAAAGCCAGACAGAGAAAGACAAATATCATATGGTATCATTCACATGTGGAATCTTTTTAAAAAAAAATACAAAATGAACTTATTTGCAAGACAGAAATAGACCCACAGACATAGAAAACAAACTTATGGTTACCAAAAGGGAAAGCAGGGAGGGGGTGGAATAAATTAGGGGTTTGGGATTAACAGATACACACTACTATATATAAAACAGATAACCAACAAGGACCTATATATAGCACAGGGAACTCTACTCAATATTTTATAATAACCTAAAAAAGGAAAAGAATCTGAAAAAGAATATATAACTGAATCACTGTGCTGTAGACCTGAAATGAACACAACATTGTAAATCAACAATACTTCAGTAAAAAGATTGCTCTGGCCATAAAGTTCGTTCGGGTTTTTTGTAACATCTTATGGAAAAACCCAAATGAACTTTTTGGCCAAACCAGTATATAGAGAGAGGAAAAAAAAAAAAAGCTTCAATCCAAAGCCCTCTGGTTTTTATTTCACTGTGTTTTGTGGATCAAGACAGAATAAGAACCTCTCAGCACATGAATCCTAAGAATTCTGCACTGACTGACATTAAATGCCACCTCCGGGCCCCGACCCAGCTTCTTTCCACCCAGTCGGCTGGACCACCAGGATAGGAGCTACTTCAACTCCCTGACAGAGATCTAGGATGCCTCTGCCCACTGAGCCCTTGAACACAGGCCTTCAACCAAAGTCCATCATTCAGGACATATTAAAAGACAAATCTTACTACAGCAAACACAGTGAAATTCAAAAGGAGCAAAAGCATTAACATCAAACCATCCACGTCCCTTTCCGGCGGTGATGACCTCCCCAGGAGAACGTGCCTCTCGCAAAGGATCTCCTTCATCCCTCTCCAGAAGAGAAGAGGAAACACAAGAAGCGCCTGGTGCAGAGCCCCAATTCCTATCGCGTGGATGTGAAATGCCCAGCATGCTCTAAGATCACCACCGTCTTTAGCCATGCACAAACAGTAGTTTTGGGTGTTGGCTGCTCTACTGTCCTCTGCCAGCCTACAGGAGGAAAATCAAGGCTTACAGAGGATGCTCCTTCAGATGGAAGCAGCACTAAACGCACCCTGAATCAAGATGAATGGGAAACCATCCCAATAAACACACTTTGGGTAAAAAACAAAAACAAAAACAAAAAACCATCCACCTCCAACAGGCACAAAAGTCCATAAAGTACTACATTTCTAGTATTAGATTATTTTTCAGTTAACATACGGATATTTAAGGATTTGCCAGCTTTCTTTTTCTCAACCAAATTAAAATCAGGTAGATAAAGCACCACCCATCACCTCTCCCTTTCAGGGACACATGTTATAACATGTCTGCAGAGCTGGGTTTACAGCTTTTTATCACCAATGAGCTGCGCGACCCTGGGGAAGTAACTTCACCCCTGAAAGCCTGTGATTCCATATCTGCAGAATACTTCACAGAACTGAAAGAAGCAAGAATTAGAGTGGTTGGCACGGTTCTGGGCACACTGTTGAGCGCAAACAGACGTTAGCTATCACTATTTCTCTTCTACTGCCTTCTTGTCACCAAAGGCTTCTCGTTCAAGCTATGCACCAAATAGCATTCCAAAACCATGAAAAAAGGAAGAGAATTTGGCAACATGTTTTAGATACCATTTTACGGAAGCTTTGGACAGTACAAGTCCTTACCGTTTACACATAATTGCTATTAAATCACTATGCGACACAAATGCCCTCCCCATTCTATTCTAGATGACACCTCTAGAAATTAAAACCTGGCCTCCTACACTGTCTTGTCACTTTTAAGTACCATGCATTTCACCAATAATCACTTCTCGTCTATCCCCCAAAAGTAGCAATCCTGTTTCAAACACTCTTAAATGGTGATTACAATAGGGAACAAGTTGGAGTCTAAATCTACTAAGTTCTCTCTCAAAAACGCCTATACAGAGGCTGTGTTCTGAGGTCTCTAAATTGCTTTGAGATCTGAGGTGTTTTTCTAAATGAACAGAATAACTACTCCTATCATATAACACTGCCTAAGACAACAATGCCTTCTAAAGCACAATAATAGGTCACACTGTCAGTAATAAACAAAATACGGAAGCAACACCATTGAAAACATAATGGAAAAGACAAAACACTTCAAAGACACAGAAAGGAAACAACAGGACCTAGGTCCAGAGGGATATGCTTTTAAATCCTAGAAATCGGTGAGAGGTGAGACATGCAGCAATTTAATACAAACTCAGGATTCCAACTATATTTATACCAACACGCGATTTTGCCACCAAACCACAAAACTATTCCCGAACATCATAGACACCTGTCCCATTTCCTAATTCTAACAGTAACGTTAACTTTTCGCTAGATCCCAGACTTGATCAACTCCCATCTCTAATGTTAAAGAACGGCCCTTTCTCACCATTCCTGGCTTCTGTCGGGAAGGATTCTCCCTGACCACCCACTGCCTCCCTCTGCCCCATCACTCGCGCCACCCCCAGGAGCCAACCTGAACCAGCTGACTGGGAAACTTGGGGAAAAGTAGGCACGCCTGGCTCAGCTCTGTCCTTTCTTCCTCTTGGGAACATGCTGCACATAGGGCTAGGTCCCCTATCAGTAATAAATGTGATGTTCTAATCTTTCATCTGCTTTACTCTTGTACTGATACTTCCCACATTCTTCAGAACCTAGGCAAGAAACTAGATGCTGTTGACTGGGTCTACTCAAAGACCAAAACACGAAGACCACCTGAGAAGATACAAACAAAACCAAAGCTCTCAATGATGATACAACAGAGAACAAACAAATGTTCTGAAATAATTAGGACCACTGGAAACACAGCAAAGTGGTTAATGGTGAAATATCTACAGCTGGAATGCAATATTTGAACCCCTCTCTGCCAACTATAAAACTGGGGGCATGGGCTTCCCTGGTGGCGCAGTGGTTGAGAATCTGCCTGCCAATGCAGGGGACACGGGTTCGAGCCCTGGTCTGGGAAGATCCCACATGCCGTGGAGCAACTAGGCCTGTGAGCCACAACTACTGAGCCAGTGCATCTGGAGCTTATGCTCCGCAACAAGAGAGGCCACGATAGTGAGAGGCCCGCGCACCGCGATGAAGAGTGGCCCCCGCTCGCCGCAACTGGAGAAAGCCCTCGCACAGAAAGGAAGACCCAACACAGCCAAAAATAAATAAATTAATTAATTAATTAATTAATTAAAAAAAAAACTGGGGGCAAATTTCTTAATTTCTCTGAGCCTCTGTTTCCTCACCTGTCAAATGGGGATAATAATAATAGTAACTTATGATTATCAATATATGTAAACATATAGAACAATGCCTAGACATAATAAGCTAAGTAAACGTTAGCTATTACTAATATTACCATTTTTCTTATTTCTTTTTCTTATCGTTATTACTATTACTATTTTGCATCACAAGACTTGAAAAGAAATACTCGTCCATGATAGGTTAGATTACATTTCATAAGTTCATGTCTATAGTAGGACTCCAAGGAAAATGAACTATAATGGAAAAGTTGTAGGAAAATGAATCAAATTGGTCCACTATGGGTGATGTCACCTGAAAAGACAGTTTTGCCTTACAACAGAAGAGGAAATATAAGGGTACACCATTCAGCACACACACAAAAATTCTTTGTGTTTCTGTTTTCGTTTTTTTTTGTTTCAGCTCTTGTTTTTCATGTCAATAATTGCTCTTCAGCTGCTCCCCAAATATGTGATGTGCGTGAATCTGCCTGATGATAAACTGATCAGGGCAAACCTGTGGTGCGGACAAATATTTTTCTGGATGACAGAAGAAAAGTCATGCGTCCTTTGCTCAGGGTTTCTATGACCCAGGATGAGTTACTTCTCTCCCTGTATTACATACCTTAAAAAAATAGGAGGAGAAAAGAAAGTTCTGTTATTTGACTCACCAGAGTACATATTAACTGACCAAATATGCCTACAGCTAAAATACCAACTCTGGGAATAAAGTTAGGTTATCAGAGACCTTTCCTCTTATTAGGAACCAAAATCGACTTTATGCCTTAACTTAGCATTGTTCAGGAACACACATGCTTCTTTGCCTATCACAGAGACATACAGAGTCCCATTAACAGGCGCAGATGAATCACCAGCACTACTCTTTAGGACACGTCTTTTCTTAAGGGGTCAACTTGCTCTGACAGCAAGCATGCAGGACCACAGCTCAGATGGAAGCTTGCAGATGGGCAGCACAGAGATGCCTCGTTTTTAGAAAAGCACAGGGTACCTTAAGTTACTGTTGGAAAAGTTAAGTCCACTCTGTCTTGGTGGGACAAGGCACATGCCACAGGTTCTAAAATTCTCATCTTCTAACCTAGAGAAATAGGTGCTATAAACAGGGAATTAAGCAAAACGCTGGATGCTGTACATCTTTTCATTGTCTTAACTTTTTTTCTATTTTTCAACTACAGGCTATAGATTTCTTAGTTCTCACCAAACTTGCATCATTTTAAACTGACTTGTATATGTTAAAAAGGAAGAAGATCTTAAGTAAAATGCTGACCCCAAGTAACGCAGGACAAGCCTGCCTCATATTTATCCTGAAAACAATAATTTGAGGAAGAAACATAAGTTTGGGGTTGGAAAATGCTATTACTACTGGACTATTAGGAAAAATCTCCCCAAGGCTAAAAGCAGAGCGCGTCTCTATCTACCTCACAGGTATCATCAAGACCTTAAATGTAGACTGAAAACCTCAAGGAAGAAGAAAGACATTTCTTTCCAGAGTACTACCAAAAATCTGAGTTAAAAGACGACAGACACAGCAAAAGACAGGACTCCAGGTGAACAAAAATAAGAGGTTTGAGTATCTTTGAAGAGCTGTAACATTCAGAGATTCTCTTTGGCTTATTTTTGAACCAACATATCCACTGGCCCTAAACTTCCATTTGTTTTTTTTTAATTTATTTATTTTTGGCTGTGTTGGGTCTTCGTTTCTGTTCAAGGGCTTTCTCTAGTTGCGGCGAGCGGGGGCCACTCTTCATCGCGGTGCGCGGGCCTCTCACTATTGCGGCCTCTCTTGTTGTGGAGCACAGGCTCCAGATGCGCAGGCTCAGTAGTTGTGGCTCACGGGCCCAGTTGCCCCGCGGCATGTGGGATCCTCCCAGACCAGGGCTCGAACCCGTGTCCCCTGCATTGGCAGGTGGATTCTCAACCACTGCGCCACCAGGGAAGCCCTAAACTTCCATTCTGATACATTCCGAAAGATGATACAAAATGTTACACTAATGCAACAGTCCCAGGATAAAACAGGCACACAGGTCCTCCTGAAGCCACTAGCCTCTCCTTTCCGTAGTCCCTGCCAACGGTCACTCCCAAACCTCTCACACCGTCTGCCCTGGAACAAGCCGTTGCTTACATTTCAAATATTTGTCTTACCAAGAAACAAAACATAATAAAACAAAACACGAGCAGGGTGACTAATTGTTCAGTTGAAAGACTGCGATGTCATTTACAAAATGGAACACATTATTCCCCCGGGGTCCAGGCTGAAAGGGCTGGCACTGACCTGCTGACATGGAAAACATTAGCCATGTCTGTGCTGACTTTGACCACCACCTGGAAAAGGTCACTTCAATGAGCCACTTGAAAAAGACACAAAAGCATCTCCTTCCTTGTTAAATCACACAGTTGCTCTATATGCGTTTAGATCAAGAAATAGGTAAGAAACCAGCTACTAATTCTACTTGAGAATATGTAAGTACTAAAACACTAAAAGATTTTTCTTTTTAAACAATTGATAGTATACATGTCTAAGTCACTATAGGTGTTACCAACAAAATGTCTGAGATGGCCTGAAATTTCCCAGGATTTCCATGCCCTTCTCTTTTTGAATCACATCTTTCCAGTACAGAAGAGCTCTATTATTTCTTAACATTACATGTGAATCTACAATTATCTCAAAGATAAAAATTAAATTACAAATTTTTTTTAAAAAATAAATAAATCACATCTTTCCCTATCATTGTAATACCTATAAAGTATTGACATGTACACACTCCTATATTTAAAATAAAATGTTTTAAAAATATATCAATCATATGAAATCATTAAGGAAAATTTAATAAAATATATATAAGATCTATATGCTAAAAATTATAATAATGAGAGAAATTAAATAAGTTCTAAATAAAAACAGCTATATACCAAAAAAAACCCACAAAAAGGTCATGGTTGTGACCAAAACAAAGTTAATCAAATTGTTATTTCTACTACTGACTATTTTATTCAGAAAAATCACGCTTCCTCTTGCACATTTCATCAACTAAATTTAATGTCCTAAATAAGCAGAAGTGAGCTTCTGTTTTGGTGTTTCGTCAAATCAATACTTTCATTCAAGCCTTTCACTAATCAAAATAATACTAAATGAACATTTTTCCAAAAAGTAATGGATTTAAAGACTATAAATGTGTAAGATACTTTAGCTAGCAACTTCCAAGGCCAGGAGGCATATCTCCAATGTTAATGAATCAAAGAGACAAGCAGACTTTGCCTTGCTGGACTCCTTCCAAACGCTGAGGATAGTTCTGTTCTCCGAGGTGGTTTCCCCAGCCACTACTTCTTGATAATATTCACCTGACATTCCTATATGTATTTCCTCAACTACAAAATACCTGCTCAAAGAAACTATTGTGAGCATCCAAGATAATGCAAATGGAGTGAACCCTACAGTGTGGGACACGATAGGTGTTCAATAGTGAGTACAGAATCAATCATACATGCTATGCAACATTATAATCATAGTTATTAGCACAGACATACATATGGGGCAGGTATGTCCTGCATCTGCAGCTCAGCACAACGCCTGCCACATGGCAGGTCTCAAAAGATACCTGTTGAGTAAGTGGAAAAAGGAGATTCCGAGATTGTTTAAAATTGCACAGCTTTCAATAACTAAGCAGGAGTAGAAGCCGGAACTCGTGGCCCTGGTCTCACGCTCCTTCAAGTTCACCGTGAGCCCTTGTTCTGCTGCTGGCCTTTGGTGCCTGTCTCATTTGACAGTCATGTGAGGTAAGTGCTGTGCTCCCCCATTTATACATGAGGAAATAAAGGCTGAGAGAGGAGAGTAACATCCCTTCCCTCCTTCGGACTCTCTACAGGACCTCAGTTTTGTGCAGGTATCCGTGTGCCTCAAGGGGCCACCCCACTCTGAGCTGCAGAGGTTATTCTCACTTTGTTAGTAATTATTTCAGGAATGGGCATTTGACCATTCTCTGGTTAATGAGACCGGAGAGAAGTCTCTTGGGGAAAAGGATTCTGGGAAAATGTTCCTCTCTAGTAGGAAAGGACCATAAGAAGAAATGGTCTTTTTTCTTCCTCTAGTGATTGTCACATCCAGATGTGATGCCCGGTAGTCCCGTAGCCAACTTGCTGTGAGTTAACAGACAGACTAACATCAAGTGTAACAGAGAAGAGGGATGGATCACCTGCATCAGCCAACTCTCAATGGGCTCGACCTCTAGACTTCACTGAGCAATCCCTTTGGTATAAGGCACTTGAAAATAAGAGTCTCTTATTTGCAGCCAAAAGCACCCCAAGTAGTCTCCTGCCCAAAGTCAGAGAGTGCCCTATTCAGACTCAGATGTATCTGATGCCCTGGCTTGTTCTTTTTTTTTTTTTTGCCACACACCATAGCACACGTGACCCTAGTTCCCCGACCAGGGATCAAACCCGTGCCCCCTGCACTGGAAGGCAAAATCTTAACCACTGGACTGCCGGGGAAGTCCCCTGGCTTGTTTCACTGGATGGTGGGCACCCCACCCAAAGCCAGAGACCACGTGAAGAGAAAGCACTGACTGTGTGACAGGTCCCTTCTAGATACTTCATATACATTATGTAATTTCTTCCCCATAACCCAGCCTTTGACCCTAGGACTCAAATGCCAAATTCACCATAGTGAACTGCCTCCTGAAGAAGGCTGGATTTTACTAAAGCTGAAAAAAAATTTTTCCTTAAGAAGCAATCAGTTGTATCAAAAGCCTTGATTTGCAAAGTATGGCAGAAAGAAAATGTGCTTAGGAGGTGAAACCTGTAACATCTTGGGTAGTTGTTCAACCTCCCCTAGCCTGCATTTCCTCAATTACAAAACACCTACTCGGAGAAGCTCCTGTGAGACAGCAGGTATCCAATACTTAATAAATACTCATAGCTAATAGTCCTTCTGAATCTATCTACAGTAGCACTGGGAAAGAATCTATGAGCAGGGAAACATTTGAGTGGTTTCATATTAATCCTGTAATCATAATCAATAAATCACAGTTTGCATTCAGCAAGGATTCCTCTTAATGTTTATCCACCATCAAAATGAAAAATAACCCTTAATAATCTATAATCTTACTTATCTTCCCAGAGATGACAGGCAATTATTAAATCCTACTGATGTTTCCTCAATGGAAAAGCAAAGATGAAAAATGAACGTGTAACAAAAAGCATCCAACCAGCTTCTAAATAGCTCAGAAATGTTAATAGCATAGCCACCCTGCATATCAAGATACAGATTTCATAGACCACTAAGTTATTAGTCACTAAGTGATTTTAAATTTTGCCATAAATTCCCTTGTCCCCATTAACTATTATTTCGCATTCTGAATGCCACAGTAATAAATCTGAGCCAAACCAACAGAGCAAAGCCTCTGTATGCAGACCACAATCTCGAGGTACAAATCCCTGCTCTGTCTCAGTGGGTACTCAAGGTGCCTCGGAGAGAACAGAGGTCCCCTCTGGTGGGCAGAGGGGAACAGGAGTCAGCAGTCACTGTTCCCATATCATCACAGCTCCCAATTCCATCCTCCCGTGCCTGTACCTTGGAATTTGCACTTTCTCATCACCACAACTAACATTTCCTGAGCTAGTTTTTACTATGCACTAGACGTTGCTTAAGTACTTTGCAATCCTCTCAACTAGGTGCTATTATTATCCCCATTTGACAGAGGAGAAGACAGAGGCACAGAGAAGTAACAAGCCCAAGGTTGCGTGGTTAGCATGTAGTGTGAAGACAGGATTCAAGGCCAGGCCAACTGTCACCAAAGCCTCTTCTTTTAACCACTGCCTAAAGCCCTTGGTAAGAACTAGTTGGTATCCCAAACTAAACCTTCCCAAATACTCCCATGGTCACTTTAGGTACATCTCACTTTCCATCCACTGTCTTAAAAAATATATCTTTTAGACTCTAACATCAAGAAGACAAGTAGCTCAACAAATCACCTGAAGCCTGAGTCGCCAAGAAGGAAAAGGCATTTTTTGGGTTTTTGTTTTTACTGAAGTATAGGTGATTTACAATGTTATGTTAATTTCTGTTTCAGAGCAAAGTGATTCAGTTATACATACATATACATTCTTTTTAATATTCTTTTCCATTATACTTTGTCACAGGATATTGAATATAGTTTCCTATGCTATTCAGTAGGACCATGTTGTTTATCCATCCTATATATTATAGTTTGCATCAAAAAGGTTTTATTATCAATATTATGTCACCAGGAACTAGCAACACACAGAGCAGAGAATGAGAGCAAAAGATCACAAAAGATTTCTTTGAAAGGAAAACCAACTAAAATCAAGTATTGAAAGGAAAACCAACTAAAATCAAGTAAAGAAGACATGTCAGAGCTGTGACTGAAGATGAGGCAACATCACTTCCCTTTTGAAGGTCACTTCTCCACCCAGGATGCTCAGTGACCTGCCAGTCAAGGTGCCCACTGGGGAAGCCTCCCCCAGAGCGGGCAGCCTCCTTGGGCAGAGGTCCAAAAGGCTTTATCCCACCAGCCCTGCACCCACTGTGCAAGAACCCTACTTCCTATTAGAGACTAAATACTACACCATTTAGTAGTTAGAATTTCAGGTACCCTGGAGGGGCAAGAGAGGTGTGGGGTGCAGTCTTCCACTTTGACAAACATTAATTAAATACCCACTGTGCACAAGGCACTGTGCTACCATTCAGTGAGCATGGGCTACACCAGGCCCTATAGCAAACGCTTCAAACTGCAATATTTAAATAATGTATTGAATATAGTACAGCTTTTAAAACATACAATCAATTTAACCCCAACATAAGGCTTAGAATCGTCATTTTTCTAGGTTTTATCGTAGGTTCCCAACATATTTTATCATTTTATTGACTTTTTGAAAAAAGCAAAGAAATTTTTGCTTTAAAGCCCAATATTCAAGGCTAAGTGTTGCATTATTATGTACCAATACCTATTGAAACAGGTATATAGGTGGAAAAGACTAAATTCATAGTGATTCAGATGTTGTACGGAAACTAAATTTCATCTATGAACCAGAAAAGTCTTCAAAAATCAAAAGTGAATTTAAGTTGAAAGAGGTCCTCATATATACATGATCTTACTGGACTAGTATTTTTCATCCCATATGTTGTTACAGGATTTACACTGAGAATGATATAACATGTTCTTTCCTTAAATATTTTTAATTTATACTTTCTAAACTTGAAATATTGGCTTATTATGGCATGAGATAACATTTTGACAGTTCCATATTTTTAATTCCCTAAATTTTGTGACCTAACACAATCTTAATAATATAATTACTAGAATATAATGGAACATATTTGGAGATTCCTTAAAAAACTAAAAATAGAATTCCCATATGATCCTGCAATCCAACTCCTGGGCATATATCCAGACAAAACTTTAACTCAAAAAGATACATGCACCCCAATATTCATAGCAGCACTATTTACAATAGCCAAGACATGGAAGTAACCTAAATGTCCACTGACAGATGAATGGATAAAGAAGATGTCGTATATATATATATATACAATGGAATATTACTCAGCCATAAAAAAAGAATGAAGTAATGCCATTTGCAGCAACATGGAAAACAGACTAGGTTTTGAAGACCAGCAGATATGGGTTTCCTAGTTTTGTAACCCTGGGAAATTGCTATATCCACATCTTTAAAATGGGGCTTATACAGGATGTATATGTAAACTATTTAGCTCCGTCAGAGATTATCATACTAAGTGAAGTAAGTCAAAGACAAATATCATATGATATCACTTATATGTGGAATATTAAAAAATGATACAAATGAACTTATTTACAAAACAGAAATAGACCCACAGACATAGAAAACAAACTTATGGTTATCAAAGGAGATAGTGGGTGGGGGGACGGGGAGAGGGGATAAATTAGGAGGTTGGGATTAACATATACACGCTACTATATATAAAACAGGTAAACAACAAGGACCTACTGCATAGCACAGGGAACTATACTCAGTATCTTATAATAACCTATAATGGAAAAGAATTTGAAAAAGAATATATATGTGTAACTGAATGTGTACTTTGCTGTACACTTGAAACTAACACGACATTGTAAATTAACTATACCTCAATTTTAAAAAATAAAATAAAATGTTACTCCATTAAAATATGAAACTTTGGCAACATGAGACTGCAAGTAAACAGTATTAACCCCTCAAACTATTTGTTGTTATGAATTAACAGAGACGCTCTTTAATTATCATGGAATGCACCTGCAGTATCCCAAGAACTGAGCTAAATAGTTTTCATATATATCCTGTATAACCCCCATTTTAAAAATGAAGATATAGTAATTTCCCAGGGTTCCAAAACTAGGAAACCCGTATCTTCTGGTCTTCAAAACCTAGAGGGAAAACACCCTCTTCATCTGTGTATGAATATAATAAAAAGTATTGTAGTATGTTTACAGTGATTACTATAGATCAAAAATGCCCACTTAGGAGGCAAATACAGTCGGCCCTTGGTATCAGAGAGAGATTGGTTCCAGAACCCTTCCCCTCCCAGGTACCAAAATCTGCAGATGCTCAAGTCCCTTACAGCCCACACTCCGTATCCGCAGGTTCTGCATCTGCACAACCACGGATCCACCCCGAGTTGGCTGAATCTGCAGATGCAGAACCCGCCAATACAGAAGGGAAATATGGCAACATAAATACATAAAAACTACTCCATATGATTTCAGGAGTACCAGTGAACAGGAATCCTCATTTATAGCATCTTAATTTGTTTTAGAAAAGAAGACTGATGAATAATAAATATATGCCCCTGAAAACCAGAGATAACTATCTAGAGAGTCATACCAGTGCTAATCAATATTTAAGGGGCTTAGAACTCACAAATACAGCATTCTGCAATATTCTAAAACATATACTGGTTTTCCATACAAAATATGCTTCTGACTTGTAGGCTTACGAATTATCAAAAATGATTGTGGGTTTGGAGGTGAGATGAGCCCTGGCTATTTCATTTTCTGAATTTAAAATCTAGTATATTTTCTCTATCAGCCTTTGATTTTCACATGAAAAGGATTTAAAAAGGCAACAATATGGCAATCCTAAAGGAAAAAGAATGTCAGTGGGAAATGCTATCTATTCATCTAATCTTAACTTCTAGTTAAATTTTTACAAAATAAATGAAAAAAAAAACCTGGAGGATATTTTAAAACTGAAAATGTTAAATACACTCAGAGAGAGCAACTGAAAAATAGTGAAGTGTTTATAAGTATAATATTAATAATGACTTACAAACACTAGGACCTAAAATGAGGTTAAAGAAAGTGCCGGTGGGAAAAGCTGGCAAGATGGTAACATACTAGAGACGTTAGTTTAATTTTAGTTAGTTAGTATGTCATACTTTAAGAGTGATGTTCTTTTTTAAGCACTGAGTTATAGGTGCCTAGGAAACCAATCAGATCTCAGACACTGAAGGTTGATGAACAAGAGACACTGTGCTTTACAAGGAGAAAGCAGTATTTCACTCAAATCTTGCCAGTGCTACAGATTTTCCTCCTGGAAAGTTTTTCAAATGATTCTGGGAAGAAAAAAAAAATTCTTTTCAAGGTTGCTTTACCCTGGGATTGCTGGCTCAATTCCCGGGCCCAATGAAAGTATAACGGGTGCCAGAACTAAGATGCCAGTCTTGTTTATAGAACAGAATGAACTTAAACCATATATACCCTCACCTTCTCTGAGTTGACTGCATCTGATGTGTGGAACATGCTGCTTGGACCATTTTCTTTCCCCTGCTCAAGAACTGCAAAATCCTTGTAAAATTTCTAATGTCAAACTCCTTGGTATACATGTTTCAAAAGACTTTAAAAGATGCATGTCTTTGATCCAGCAATGCTGTTTCTAGGGATGTTTCTTAAGAAAAGAATTTATTATGTTCACAAAGGTGCATGTAAAAGGATTTTCCCTGTAGAAAACATTTTTCATTATGTTGAAAAATCGGGACCTCTTAGATGTTCATTAATAAATTTTTAAGTTCATTGACAAATCATATTTATCAGCAGAATGGAACTTAAGGGGACATTAAAAACACCAAAGGCAGCTTTGTTTGGCCCAGAGTAAAAGTACTAAAAGATTTTAGGACTCACTTTACGTTTCCTCTTTCCAGCCCCAAGGTCTTGGTAGCCTGGCCATCTCCAAACACCTCCCACCCGCTCCCCTTAGGAAGGTGACGAACCTGTTACATCCAGGTTGAAAGCTTGCTTTTTTATACATCTATAGTATTAAAAAAGCATTTTATAAATCTATAGTATAAGAAAAGAAGTATGGGGGTACTCATGTCTAGATTATAGGATTAAGAGTGAACTTAATTTTTTTCTGCATTGTTTTTAGTATTTCCTGAACTTTTCCCCAAAGAACATCCTTTGTAAACCAAACAAAAAACACTGCAAGAAACAGTCAAAAACAGGACAGATGTCTGCAATTTTTTTTAATGCTTAGTCATCTGCCAAACAGATTTAAGATGGCAATGTCATAAAACTGCCAAGTATCTTTGTTGCTCTGTGCAAATCTGACTTCAAATATCTTATTTATCTATTTAATTTCCCTCATCTAATTAACTTCATTTGTTTCCATCATCAATTTTCTCATAAGTATGTCCCACATAAAAGGTGACACTTTCCTCAAGTGGATACCCTACTTATCAACCATCCTCAGGAGTAATAAATCATGCTAGTTGGAATGAAATTAAGTGGGGTGAGTCACTAAGAATAGTCCTTAAACACACACCGCAATTATTCAGTACACACGGAAAGCACTTTGGCATTCAGGTAAATCAAGCATGGCATTGTTGATATTTCTTAAAAGTGGGGAAATCATGGTTCAGAGACCTGTCAAATGGATAAATAAACCAAAAACATAAATCCACTGCAATAAAATTGCCTCCTGGAAAATAAATGATTCATTAGTTTGGCTTAAGAACTGATACAATGGTAGAAAAAGTCCTAGACTTGGTATAGGGAAAACCAGATTTTCACCCCAGCTGTACCACTTACTAGCTATGAAAACTCTAGCAAGTTGAAGCTAAAGGTTTCATTTCCTTACCTGAAAATTAACTCTGAGAAAATGTCAGAGGGCTATTCACGGTACAAATGCAAAATTATCAGGCTAAAAAGGTTGCCTCAAAGAGCATAACCAATTGCTAGCCTCTCTAGCGTCACTGCAGAGTAAGCTAAGTAGCTGTACACATACAGTCAAATATGACTGCCAGCATGGCCCCAGCTCCCTGAGTCCGAGCCACGGGATCGCACGGCACTTGAAATGGGCCATGGTGAGCCCAGAACTCAGTGATCTCTGGACCAGATAAAGTTTAAAGTTTCTGTGCCCTACTTCCACAGGGAAGAACTGCACAAACGCATCCAGGAATGCCATTCGATAACCTCAGCAGCATCCAAGGCCAAGGCTGAACTCGAACATGTCACTGCATGAGACCCACTCCCCCTCAGTAGCGTGTAGACTTCTCTGCGTGATGAAAACCAACTCAATCAACTCCATTTGCTCTCCCACAATTTTCCAACAGAAATATCCATGACAACACATGAAGGCTGCCACAATAACAGCACCAGAAATTAAGAAAATCAATTACGTAGTTTTCAGTCTCTGAGGAATTATCCCGGACTTTGGCCCAGGTGGTCCTAGTTCCTGCCTCACTCAGGCTGGACTGCTGACCCCAGAGCCTGCGCTTTTGCAGATGGTGGGAGAAGCTTCCTCCATCCGACAGGCCCAGGCAGGCATCAGAACCTCTCTGCACAGACCCTCACAAGACCATCGCACCCAGGAATGCCAACTGTCAGGGGGAACTGAGACTGAGGGAGTCGATGTGTCTTAGGACACAGTATGGTGGAGACAGGAAAAAAACCAGGGAGAAGACCTTCACCAGAGGAGCAGGGGAAAATGCTGACTCACCCGAGGTCAACACCCACCAACTCCCACACCCCCCGCTAGAACCACTCATGCTGGACGTCAGAAACCAGCCAGGCCTACACGTGTCAATTTGACCTTCAGATCTGAGGGGCGGTTTTAGGAGCACTTAAGAACAAAGAGAATATTGGTAAAAGATGGGCTCTTTTAATTCAAGGATGGGCACACAGGGAAAAACAGTACCTAAGACTCTGCGACATGCAACAGAGAATCCCCAACATTTCAGAAAGAAAACATACTATAACTGGAACATGAGGGAGTCATGGTATTATAAAATCATTTTTACAAAGAGTTTATTGGCACAGAAATGCTAATGATATAAAAAGTGAAGAAAAAACAGGACATGTATGATATGAATGATTCCAAACTTACTTTTAAACATGAAAGAATATACACATAAATATATAGAAAAAACTAAAATAAAATATATTAAATATTAACAGCAGCTTAGCTCTGGGTAGCAGGATTACAAGTAGTTTTTATTTTCTTGCATTTCTTTATTTCTTTATATTTTCCTACAAGTTTTCTATATATTACATTTCTAATAAAAAATGTTATAAATTAAGAAAAAGAGAAGTACAATCTTTCTAAAATCCAAGGACATTTCAGGTGTATCACACTCCCGCCTCTGGCATTTTTAATTCACTTGGACTCATATTTCCCAAAGGAAAAAATATATAAGTAGCAAAATTAGAGCATTAGGACAAAGCTTTAATATATGTAAACATATATACGTATGGTACATGTAACTGTAAAGACTTGATCATTGGTCATATAAAAATCTAAGATGATGGCATTTCCAAAATCATGTCCAACAAAATGTTGTGTGTGTGTGTCTGTGTGTGTGTGTAGCATCTCAAAAAGCAAGTACTACTCAGCACTTCTAGTCCAACCACAGTATTATTCAAACATTTTTCAAAAGAAATCACATTACGTATGCATCTCAACACAACTTATTTTATGTAATAGAATATAGAGTGTGCTTCAATTGAACAAAACACACAAACACCCATACAGAAGGAAATCACACAGCTCCTCGTGTTACCATAGTCTTGGACATTCAAAATTGTCACTATGGTAAGCAAACAGTGGAGTGAGCAAACTCCATAACGATGTCACCTGTTTTTGTCACTGGCTCAATGGTTACCCGTGAAAACTTTGAAACCATTAGCTACTTCACACATACTGCAATACAGCAAGACAAAAATCACTGCAAAGACGCAATGATTTTTGTGCACTAGTGCATATGTGCCCTAATGTGTGAGCTTCTGCCCATGACGTTCACTGGTCAACCTAACATCAGTTCATCCTGGGCGGTACAGTTGGCGAAGGCCACATGGGTCTCACTTAGAGCAAATCGGAATCCTTGTATCTTTCTAAAACCTAATACTCCTCAACTATTTTCAAGGATCCTAAGGTGAAAAACAAGAAAAAAATTAATATGCTACAATAGATCTGAAATTATGTACAAAGCTGAAAAGGATGGGAATCTTTTAGAGTGCTGGGATCCTACCAGTGGATAAATGGATTTTTTTTTTTCTATAGCTCATCCTAGAAAAATTTTGAAAAGACAGTCATGCAGTGGGGTAAAATAACATAAAATACTTTATAAAAACTACTTTTCCCATAAAAGCTATTCCCATAGAATTCGTCACCACTGGTCTTTCAAATGTTTGACTTCATCCATGAAAATACAATATCCAGGAAAGCATCCAACAGTGGTTTGATGGGTGCTCAAAGGTTTTCTAAATAAACTAATGTGCCTTATTTGTAACAGAAAAAGAATGGACACCACCTAAATAACTCACAACAGGGGCATAATTTCATAAAATAAGGTACCTCACTTGACACAGTGTTATTTAGGATTTAAATTATGGGACAAATGTAATATGACACAATGTTAACTGTAAAGTCAACATATGCAAGTGTCTGTGTTATTATTATATCTACATGGGTTATAATTAAACACACATGCAAAATGCAGTTGATCTATTAGGGTGAGAGGATTGTGAAAAACTTTATCTTTTAAGAAAATATTCATTATGTTGCTTTATAAAGTTGTTCCCATAGTAACTATTTCATTTAGAAGAGTTTTGCACTCACAATATTGCCCTCCTCGCCCACCTGCCATCCTTCCTGCCTGCTCCCTTCTCTACATTTCCCCATCACAGGAGCTAAGAGATCAGAGCAGAGAGAAAACCTTTCAGTCGGAATGACATTCAAAAGATGTAGAAAGCCATCTTCAATATTTCTGAATGAGTACTGTTCAGAACAAGTTTTCAGTTAACAAGTTATTTTTTAAAGAACACAGATTTTTAAAGGAAACTCTGTGTATATTTTGTGAAGGAAATGGACTAGGGGAAAATTTAGATTATACAAAGAGATCCTCAAATCTGTTCCCAATATTGAAGTCTTCATAAGCAAAACCAGGTGGCAGAAAGTTTTGCAAATAGAAATGAGTGACAAAGATACGAGAGCACGCTATCATCAGACACAAAAAATAGATCCATCAGATCACACAGGTCTACCTTGAGAAAAAATTTAACTCGAAATTTATAAGTAAATATAAGATGATGATGATGTTAGGACAAAATCTTTTCTTACATAGATGAAATTCACAATAGCCAACAGTATCTTCTAGGTCTTACACTAAGGTTTTTTGTCTGCCCCAACCTTATCTCTCCAACCTCTCTATTATCAATGTATCTTGCACTCAAGCTCATCCAGAGCTGCCTTCTTTGAGAAAATCCAGCCAAACTGTGATAACCTATCTTTTAGTCATCTGGCAGTTCATGCAACAAATCAATAGATAATGATGAAATAACTCAGAAGATCCAAGGGTGTTTATCACACTAATTCTGAATATAATCTATCTTCCTGTCCAGCACCTGACAGATAACGAACTTTAGCACATAACAGGCCTGTCATAAACCTTTTCCACAGTCCAATGCCAGAGTCATCATGCAGCCAAGGGAGGATTTAGACATCAGAGCCTCCAGGGCCTGTCATCCAATGAGCATTCCACGTGGAAAGAAAGTTGGACCTTCCTGTAAACCTCAATGAGGATGACGATGGGGAGGGAGGGACCAGGAGGATACTGATAATACCTGTGTGTGGAAAGGGACTTGCCTAAATTATTGTAAAAACTGAACCTATGGACTCATAATCATTTCATTTCTAGTGCATCAGCTTTTAGGAAAAGGACGTCCTACCTATGTCTGTTTGCAATTTCCCTCTAGTAGCCAGAAAAACACAAATGAGATTTCACAGCAAGAATCACAAAGCTATTTTTGTCCAAACTGACAAAGTGTGCACCTCATCTGAAGCTACAAATCAACGTATCTGTCCAGAACTATTAGGGAAAAAAAACAGCTGTCCAGACCAAGTTCTGCCAGTAAAACAAGACCTTGAATAATAGCAAGGGCAGTGTCAGGACCTCAAAGACACACTAATAGACTACAAAAGTAAACAGGCATCCAGTCAGGCTGATTTCTTTCATTTGGTTCCTGGCGACAAAGGCAATGACAGACACAGGTCATGGTCTTGGTCCAGTCGTTTTCAATTCTTGGCTAAAAGAGGCTTATTTTAAAAACACAACTCAAGAAAATGCTACTCTGATATTTCTTATCATTAAAATTACCATTTTTCCATAAATGGTATCCTGTATCATTAAAATCTACATGGGAAGGCCTGACAAAAGGCACAAAAAGAATCAGAGTTGGAAACCCTACATTGATTATTCTTTTATGATTGACACACTGATAGAGCCAGATTCCTGAATGATTGATATCCCAGCCCCATCACCACATTCCAAACTGCAATTAGTTCAGGAAGTCAAAATTAAAAGAGGAAGTCATAGAACTTTAGCAGTTGATGGGAAAACTGAGGTTCCTTTGAACCAAATTCAGAGAAATAAGGACTCAAAACTATATTAACATATAACAAAATGGACTTGCTGTTTTCTATAGTTTATTTCTGGTTTCATTTGGAGAGGAGCGGGCGGGGGCGGGGGAGCAGTTATAAACCCAAAGTATCAACACACTGACAAATATTTAAAATACGTCCCAGAACGGCAAAAGTAATACCCTAAAAATGTGCAAAGTTTTCACTTATTTTCTGATGAAAATCTATTTCTACTTCATTCATAAAGGAACACTGAGAATAGGTGAAAATGAATAAAACAGAATAAACCAAAAATAAAGAGGCAGAGTGGAGCTGGACTGCCAGGATTCAATCCTAGCTCAACCACTCAAGAGCTGTTTGACTTTGGGCAAATTAATTAACCTCTCTGTTTTCCTTATCTTTAAAAGAGAGGTGATAATAACAGGCCTATTTCATAGGGTTCCTAAGACCAGTTAAAGGAGTTATCAGTTGCAAAATACTTAATACAGAAATAGAGCAAGTGCTATAGAAATATTTATTACAGTCAACAAAAATCAGCTCATTAACAAAAGTTTCTGGAGTAAATTCAAATTAGCATAATTTTAAATTTAATTATAAATGTAGATATTGATATATCATTGAATTTTTGTTAGAAAACTATTTTATATTGCATTTTCCCCATGCATCGGAGATATCTGCAGACATGAAATTATTTTTCATGATATACAGAGTTGAGAGAATCCGCAGAATCGTTGCAACCCTATGCTGTTCTGTATTGTTATTTCTCAGTCCAAGAATGTCTTGCCTCTATCACGCAAGTAAAATTTCCTTGAAGACAAAGATCACATCAGATTTTCATTTTATATACTCGGCAGGACCCTGCAAACTACTAGACATGAAGTTTGCACTCGTGAAGTTAACTAGATTAATCTGACAATTTTTATGGCAAGGACCTGGAATTTAATTAAGTTTATTAAATTCTTAGTGTAAATACAGAAAACTTGGCCAATTTGGTTATACTATAATCCTTCAAGTTGTTGAAAACTTTCTTAGGTCATACATGGACTACCATTTCTCCAGAAAGAAAGAAAAAAGCAAATATATTTCCAAAAATCATTTCTTCTAATGATTTTCTGAATCTTTTTTGAGTTTTCCAAGGTCCTAAAAATTGTGGATTACAAAATATACTGTTCACACTGGTCCATTCCAAAACACCAGGAACAAACAAATCAATCCTCCAAGTTGAAAACCTACTCTTTCCACATTTTTCAATACTTCTCAGAGGGAAGCCTATTTAAGAAAACAGATCTGCTCCTTATTTATAAATGCTAAAGAGACAGAAACTAACACAGAACAAAGAATTCTAAGAAAAAGATCCCACCCTCAAAAAAATGTCAACGCTATATTCAAACATATTTAATAAATATCATTAAAAATCTAATTCCCAGGAATTCCCTGGCGGTCCAGTGGATAGAACTCCGCACTTCCATTTCAGGGGGCATTATTATATACATTAACGCGATTCCTGGTCAGGGAACTAAGATCCCGCACGCCTCATTGCGCGGCCAAAGAAAAAAAAGGTATTAAAAAAATCTAATTCGCTTAAAATGCAAGGATTAAACACACCACATTTCATGAAAATGCAGCACTTCAGATGGTAATACATCTGTAAAATGACAGAAAAAAGATTAACATTTTTGTAGACTCAACACATCAACTAGATAGTCCTGTAAGAATAAAATCATATTCATTACAGATGGGAACAATTGGGTCATTTCATTTGCAGGCAATTTAACGAGAAATGACTCATCTACAGTACTTTCTGGAAACCATTCTATCAAAAACTCTGAAATTTATGGCCATAACCTAGATTTTGTCATTACCTCAAGACAATTCTCTTTTGAAATCGTATACTCTACTTTCTGCATTGGATCACAAACTTCTTCCTTCTCTTTCCCATTGCCTCTTCACCAAAAATTTGTCCAGGTGTATCAGACCTGTTCCTGACTTCTTTTCCTCCTGTAAGCAGCAATCGCACTCATCCACGACTGATCAAGTCAATTACATCTTAAAACCAACTACCCCAGTAATTCCACACTTCCCTAACCCTTATGCTACAACCACCTTGCATACTCACATCCTTAGATCAATCCATCTACTTGAATTCTTGTACTCTACCCCCAAACTCAAGTTACAGAGCATTACTGCATAAAAGTCACAAGACTCAGCTATGTAGTACCACTAGAAATCTAATTTTAATCCTAGCTGAGGGCTATCACTATTCATTTCTCTTCCTATTCCCCCAGCTACAATTCTAGAAATTCACCACTTCTTCCAGTCTTCTATTCAATCCTTAACTATTGCCATTTCCACAAGATGACATTACCTCCCATCTCCTCATCAACTCCACAATACGCCCACATTTCCACATTTACACAAATGTATCTTTCAGAAATTTGCTTGATTTATTATGTTTGCTCATCTTCCTCACTGGGATAAAAATAGTCAAGTCCTTTTCATCTGAAAATAGTCTTTGCCTCAATACTGTTAGGTGGTTATATAATTAAGGAATATACAAAGAGATTCAGAGACAGAAAACTATGGTTGAGCAATAAAAGCAGAAGAGTAATAAAATTCAAGACCAATTAAAAAAAAAAAACAACTCTTAGCAAAATCAGGATGAATGGGAACTTCCTTAATTTGAGAAAGTATATCAAACATCATAGTTAAATGCCCAGTTATAACACTTCTATTGAACCTTATGCTAAAAATCTGAGCTTCTGCAATGGGACAAGAAAAAGAAATAAAAGACATGAAGATTACAAAAGACATTACTCACAGACAATATGATTGGCTATAGAATCTTCAGGCAAATTATGTGAATGAGTTCAGCAAAGTGGCTAATATAAGATCAGTATACAAAAAATTAATTTACTTCATATACACCAAGAACAAACAGAACATGTAATTTTTGAAAAGATTCCATTTACTACAACAAGAAAAAAAAAATAAGAAGTACCTAGCAATAAGTGTAACAAAAGATACCTACATTTTTCTGAAGAGAATTATAAAACTTCAAATATATACATTAATGTGGAGGAAAACAGATGGAAAGAGATACCATATTCATAGATGGGAAGGCTCAATATTTTAAAGATATCAACTGTCCCCAAAATGATTCATAAATTCAATATCATTCTAATTAAAATACCAACAGTGTACTTCATATACCTTGATGAGCTAACTCTTAAATCTACATCAAAATCCAAAGTGCCTAAAACAGCTAAGAACATGTTAAAATAAAGACCAAGGTAAAGGACTTATTATCAAAACTTACTATAAAGCCATAGTTAAGACAATGTGATAATGATACAGAATTTGAACAGACTTGGAAGGACCAAATGAGACCCATAAGTATATTAGAAATTTGAAATATGTCAGAGCTGACATAAATAATTGGGGTAAAGATGAACAATGATAAATCAGTATTAATTTGGAAAATATAAAATTCCAAGAGAAATTCCAGGTGAACTCAGTAAGTAATTGTGAAAAGCAAAACCTAGAAACTCTTAAAAGATGATGCAGGAGAAAAATTTTATGACTTAAAGATAAAAAAAATTCTTAAATAAGAGAAAAAGAACACCATCCATAAAAAGAAAAGGCTGAAAATTCTGACTTTATTAAAATCTTAAAATTCTGTGTATCAAAAGGCATCATAATGGTAAAAGGTAAACCAAGACTGGGAGAAAATATTTACCACACAGAAAAATAATACTTATATCTATAGTATAAAATGCACCAAGGAAAACAGCTCAGTGATAAAATGGACAGAGAATTTAAATAGGTAATTCACAGAAGAGGAAACCCAAATGCCCAATAAACGTATAAAAAGATGTTCAACCTTGCTAATCATCAGGAAAATGCAGTTTTTAAACTTTGTTACATCCTTCAGATTGGCAAAAAAAAATTTTGTTTGTTTGTCCGCACAGCATGTAGGATCTTAGTTCCCCGACCAGGGATGGAACCCGCGCCCCCTGCAGCAGAAGCAAGCGCAGAGTCTTAACCACTGGACCACCAGGGAAGTCTCAATTTTTTTTTTAACTAAAAGTCTGATAATCCCAACTGTGGAGAGTCAGGAACTCATTCACTATAGATGGAAGAATAAATGGCACAATCATTCAGAATTGCAATTTGTCAATAGTTGGAAAAGCTGAAAAAGCACAAGCCCTCAGATTTAGCAATTCCTGCACTAGGTTTATGCGCTAGAGAATCCTGTACATGCGCTCAACGAGACATGAACAAGAATGTTCACCAGAGCAGTCTCAAATAGGAAACAAACAAACAACACCTGAAAACAATATAAATACCTAAAGACAGGAACAAATTAATAAACTGTGGTATATGCAATATGCTTACAATGGAATGTTCTACAGTGACACATATCAGTGAATCAGTGATCAATCTAGAGAAATCTCAAAACAATGCTGAAGAAATAAAGAATACAAAAATGTATCGCTTTATCATGTTTTAAAACATATAAAAGAATGCCATATACTGCTTATGTATGGATGTATGGATGGAAGGGAAATATGCATGAAAATGATAAACATCAAATTTAACAGAATGATTCTCTCTGGGAAGCAGGGAGGGAGTGGGGCGCCGGAGGAGCACATGGGAAGTTTCAATAACATCTGTACATTTTTTTCTTAATCTGGGTAGTGAGCACTTGAGTGCTTGTTATAATATTCTTCACTCTTTTTTATATGCCTAAAACATTTCATCTTTTAAAAGATGCAGAAATCTGAAGATAGAAGACATAGGTGTGTACTTTACAATGGATGCATTTAATTGTATATAAATTACACCTCAATAAAGTTTTTTTTAAAAAAGGAAAGAAGTTACAACCTGTGTTTAAGGAATTGTATAGAACATGGTCCAAATATTTTCAACCCAGCTCCAACCTATGTTCCTAAAGATGGAGCCTAAGCTAAATACGGGTGAAATATTTTAAAATAATAAAAACAATGAATAATTTTTTGGAATAATTTTTTAAAGTAACCAAGAGTTTATTTTAAAGTCTAGAAATATTTTAATAAATTAAATTTTAAATTAGTAATTTTAATAAATTAAACTTGGTAGGTTTACATTTATTAAATTTTATTAACTTAATAATCAAAAAATACTAATTTATTTTTAAAGCCAAAGAGAAAGATTTTTCTCCATGTAGACAAGTTCCAGTCACCAAATCACAAACATTCTATCCTGCATGACCACATATCATGGTTTCACTAAAAGACTATTGGATTAGAAAGAGAAGACTTTGGTTCTAAACTACCTAGCTAGTAGAATTTTGTAGAAAATCTAATAAGAAAATGTATATGACAATATTTTAAAAGGCATAAGGCATATCATTAAAAATATAAGGAGACAATATTATTACTATCATAAAGCCAGATAAGTATGTTTCCATGTGTTACTATTCTACCCAGGTTATCCAACTAAAAAAAAAAATTTGTTTTCATTTTTCCTTGTCTCAATCAATATATTTAATACAGTTAAAATGCAAGTAAAAATAATTTGTTGTTAGAACACTAAAAGCCTACCAAAAGTACGTTTCACTAAGTATTCTTAGATCATAACATATTCAGTTTTTGCTTAAGCTGCCATTTATTTAACACTTGTAATTGATGATTTCTTAGCTTATCCTGACCTTTGCATTATGAGAAAGGAAAGCACTGCTCTGATGTCCTTGAAAAGTTAGCCTTGGGATTGGAAAAGAAATGAACACATTCCTTTAGGTACCCAATGCTTTAAACAACCTGCCAGACAAGAGGCACTAGTAGATAATTAGCTATTTGAAGACTGAAATTATAAAGAACTTTCCCCAAAGAATTGTTTTTGTTTCTTCATTAATATTCACAATTCAATAATAAGAAGTAGAGTTAACATGTGATGACTGTTCACAACTTTTGGGATATTATGCGAAGCCCTTCACATGTATTAGCTCATATATTCCTCACAGCCACACAATGAAGTGGGAAATATTATGTCCTTTCACAGGTGAGGAAACAGGCATAAAGAGGTCAAATAGCTAACTGAAGATAATATAATTACTAATAGTAAATTTGGAACCAGAATACAGGTCCGTCCGGAACCAAATCTGGTATTTTTAACCACTATTCCACAGTGCCTCAGTATATAAATACAAATGTATAAAAGGCAGAATAGAGTGCACTCCCCACTTAATGTCAAGATTGAAGGAGACATCAAATTCTAATACTGGTTCTTTCTAAGTGTCAGAATGTCGAGTGATCTAATTTTTATTTTAAGTTAATTTTAATCATTGAAGTTTTAAATTTAGTTTTCTGTATTTTCCAAAGTTTATACAATGGAGCATGTTCAACTTTTATAGTAAATGTATCAGAAAAATAACAAGAAAATATGTTTATATGCATGAACTTAACAGCTTGAGTAATAACTTAAAAGAGTTCAAAGAGTTTGGAGAAATTTTAAAATATCTATTCACAGATCAGATTCAATTCACACGTGTGGGATAACGTGATAGGTGTCAGGCTCTGCGTGAGGCATCTACCTTTGCAAACACCTGGACCTATGAAGAAACTGGGGTTCAGAGGATTCTCAGAGGAAGTAGGATTCCAGCCCTGTGCTCCTCGGCTGCCTCCAATTATAACAAGGAAAGCTTCAAATGGGGACAAGATGATGATTAGAAACCAGCAGCTTCAAACTCCTGGCTCTCCTACTCAGGCTCAAGGAGAAGCAGAGATGCTCTCTCATCATTCTCTCCAACAACACAGTTCTGTGGGCCCTGCTCACTCTCCCTAATTCTGTATACAAGATGAGTGTGGGCAGCCTCTGGGCCAGGGTCAGAGTCTACATGAATGGTCAGTATTCATTTCCTTAACTCTCCAACCTCGGCACCTGTCTGCCCAATGTCATGGGCCCCGCCGGTACCCTGCTGTTTCAGCCAACCATCCCTTCTTCTCCAGGACTTGCCATCAGCTCTGGATGCTTCCAGACTTCTCTCTCCTGCACAGTAATCTCAGGGACTGGCCCACTGGCACCTTGAGGGCTATGTCTCATGCACGTATAGTACATAGTGAGGTTCAAAGGGCTTAGGAATCATTAATTCATTAACGATCTTGACTTTGTGCCTGACAACCGTCATTGCCACCAAACCTTTCTTCTTCTCTAGATTTCTATTTCAGGTCCCTCTCAGCCCGCCCTGTCAGCGTCCAGGATAAGAAAGGGAAATTAGCAGATGCAAGAAACCATGAAGTCATATCTGTACGCTGCCAGCAACTCCATCAAGGACAAGAGAAGAAGAAACTAAATGCACTTATGCAAAGGATACATCTGAGAATGCAGAAGAAAGACACTTCCAGGCAAAATTTCTTTTCAAGTGCTCCGATCCATGGCAAGTGCTCAGAGACATTAAAAGGATTCTGCTTGCTCAAAGTTTTGGAGAAAAAAAGAGAAGTTAAAGATGGAACGACAGCTATGAAACAATGTTTGGCTCAAGAGAAAGACAATCTTCTCTTCATTAGAGTTTTTTATTAAACTACTAGAGATGCAGTGAGGGAAAAAAAGTGACAGAGGTAATAAATATATTCTTCTTGAATGTGGTCAAAGTCTTAATGTCTATGATTTTGTTTTACAGGGTTTTATATTTGTGCCTTTTTTAAAGTACTTGTCACTTTTGACATTAGTAGAAAACATGCATTTCATTTCCTCAAAGTTTTCAGAGTTTCTGGAAAATAAGAAATCTGAATTACGTAAAAATAAGTACCAAATACATCAGCAATTTCCAACAGCTTCGCCCCTGAAGAGCAATATTCAGTATCTAGCGCTGAAGGAAGTGAGGCTGCTGATCTGTGGAGGGCAGTGAATTCCCCCAGGATTAATCATTTTAATCGATTAACATCATCACTGTGCCAAGTTACAAGAAGTCATTCAAAAATGTGCAAGGGGCTTCCCTGGTGGCGCAGTGGTTGAGAATCTGCCTGCCAATGCAGGGGACACGGGTTCGGGTCCTGGTCTGGGAAGATCCCACATGCCGCGGAGCAACTAGGTCCGTGAGCCACAACTACTGAGCCTGCGCGTCTGGAGCCTGTGCTCCGCAACAAGAGAGGCCGCGATAGTGAGAGGCACGCGCACCGCGATGAAGAGTGGCCCCCGCTCGCCGCAACTACAGAAAGCCCTCGCACAGAAACGAAGACCCAACACAGCCAAAAAATAATAATAATAAATAAATAAATAAAATTTATTTAAAAAAATGTGCAAGATCTTTTTCAAAGGCAGAGGAAGGTAAATTATCAGAGAAACTCCAAACAGGTATCATCTTACCCACAGATTTTTGGATTTGGGAGAATACTGAACAATGTCTGCTTCATCTATGTCATTAGGTTTGGGTTCTAAATAACACCAAATAACTTAAGTATTGTACATATAATATCTATACTACTATTACAGCTGATGTATATTTGATGACCATTTGTTCAGTTATTCTTCTTTTTTATTCTTCATTTTATATTGGAGTATAGTTGATTTTCAATGTTGTGTTAGTTTTAAGTGCACAGCAAAGTGATTCAGTTATACATATACATATACCTATTCTTTTTCAGATTCTTTTTCCATAAAGGTTATTGCAGAATACTGCATAGAGCTCCCTGTGCTATACAGTAGGTCCTTGTTGATTATCTATTTTATATACAGTAGTGTGTATATGTTAATCCCAACGTCGTAATTTATCCCTCCTCCCCATCCCTCCCCTTTGATAACCATAAGTTTGTTTTCGAAATCTGTGAGTCTGTTTCTGTTTTGTACAGTTATTCTTAACTTGAAAAAGTACACTTAAGTAGAGCAAAATAAAAAATCAAGAAAATTGGCTTTTAGTAAGTTATACTCAACTTACTTTACATTGCTCTGTTCTAGCTGAAAATAACTGCCCTCCGCCTTCCTCCCTTTCTTGAATTTTCAGATGCTTAGTGTCTCCCATGATCTTTTGGCTCCTGTGTAAAGCACCATCCAAAGGCTAATTAATTGGCTGAGCAGTTGAATGTGCAGCTTCTGTTACATAAGTTGAGTTCACAGAATTTGGAATGACTTATCAATGTATTAAACGCCATCTGAAATGATTTTGTTCAGCCGAGTCTTGGCTCTGTCCCCCAGAGCCACCAGGCCTTGGACAAGTCACCCCATCCCTGCGAGTTTAGTCTCCTGGAACTGGACATTCTACAGAAACTCCTACCCCAACTGTGCCACTGCGGTTTTGGGATGAGGCCCTGGAAGAAATTCGAAAAGGTATGGTTATGGGTAATCAGGGACTTGCATACGCCAAATCCACTTAGTCTCACTGAAGGCACCTGATCCAAAAATGGAGCAGATGTTACTCAGCAAGTAATAATCACAAGGGCAGCAACAACAGAAAACTCCTATCACCCACTTCTTCCTCTGGAAAAAACTTCTATCAGTCATTTGATATTTTAAATAGTCATTTGAGAGCTTTTCACATAACACTGATATTTGTCAGCAAGAATAATAAATGCTCCCTGTTTCTATCATTAAATCAGATCAAAAGTGGTTAAAATCATCTTTTCATCATGTAGAGCTAGAGATTACCTGCCTACTGACTGCATTGCGTGGTTTGATTGTGCTGCTCTTTTATCTGGCCTCGATCAGAACACAAACTTGGCAACACAAGTGACACTGCAGCAAAACAAATGTTGTTTTATAGCCAACAGCTCACTTTTCTTGTTGAAAATGACAAACAGTTTTGTCTGATAAAATCGAAAGCAGTCAAGATTCAATGCAAGCCCTATCAAAATCCCAATGGTATCCTTTGTAGAAAGAGAGAAAATAATCCTAAAATTCATACAGAATCTCAGGGGACCTTGAATAGCCAAAACAATTCTGAAAAAGAAGAACAAAGTTGGAGGCCTTACATTTCCTGATTTCAAAACATACTACAATGCAAAAGTCATAAAGACTGTGTGATACTGGCATAAAGACAGATATACAGATTGATTAAACAGAACAGAGTCCAGAAAAAAACCTTTGGGTATATGGTCAAATGATTTTGAACAAGAGTGTTAAGAGTACACAATAGGAAAAAGACAGTCTCTTCAACAAATCGTGTTGGAAAAACTGGATATCCACATGCAGAAGCTGGACCTCTACCTTACACCATATACAAAATTAACTACAAATAGCTAAAAAATAATACAAATGAATTTACATATGAGACAGAAACAGACTCACAGACATAGAAAACAATCTTCTGGTTACCAAAGGGGAAAAGGAAGGGGGGAGGGACAAATTAGGAGTATGGGAGTAAGAGATACAACTACTCTACATAAAAAAGATAAGCAACAAGGATTTACTGTATACCACAGGGAATTATATCCAACATCTTTTAATAACATATAATGGAATATAATTTGCCAAAAATAAAAACTGAATCACTATGCTATACACCTGAAACTAATGCAATATTGTAAATCAAATATACTTCAATTAAAAAATTTTTTAATAAATACGTAAATTAAAATGGATTAAAGACCTAAACCTAAGACCTAAAACTAAAACAATCCTAGAGGAAAACACAGGATGAAAGTTTCAGCACACTGGATCTGGCAATGAGTTCTTGGATATGTCATCAAAAGCACAGGCAACGAGAGAAAAAATAACAATAAGTTGGACTATATCAAACTTAAAAAGTTCTATACATCAAAGGAAACAATCAACAGAGTGGAAAGGCAACCTATATAATGGGATAAAATATTTGTAAATAATATATTGGTTAAGGGGGGTAATATCCAGAATATGTAAGGAATTTCTACAACTCAACAACAGAAAAAAAATTTATAATAGGCAAAGGACTTGAATACACAATTCTCCAAAGAAGATACACAAATGGTCAGCAGGCATCTAAGAAGATGCTCAGCATCACTAATTGCAAAATAAATACAAATCAAAACCACGAAGAGACACCACATCACACTGCTTAGGATGGCCATTAACAAAAGAAGATAAAATAACAATGTTGGCGAGGATGCGGAGAAATTGGAACCTTTGTGCACTGTTGGTGGGAATGTGAAATGGTGCAGCCGTTATGGAAAAAACCATATGTGAGTTCCTCAGACATTTAAAAATAGAATTACTATATGATCTAGCAATCCCCCTTCTAGGCATTTATCCAAAAGAATTCAAAGCAGGATCTTGAAGAGATACTTGCACACCTATGTTCATTGCAGCACTATTCACACTATAAAAGGTGGAAGCAACCCAAATGTCCACCAAAACATGAACAGATAAAGAAAATGTGACATACACATACAGTGGAATATTACGCAGCCTTAAAAAAGTAAATCCTGTCACGTGATACAACATAGGTAAGCCTGGAAGACATTATGCTAAGCAAAATAAGCCAGTCACAAGAGGGCAAATACTATGTGATTCCATCACATACCTAATGTCATCAAAATCATAAAAATAGAAAGCTGAAAGGTGGTTGCCAAGGCAGGGAGGAGGCGAAGGAATTCATTTTTAATGGGTATAGCATTTCAGTTCTGCAAGATGAAAAAGTCCTGGAGGTTTGTTATGACAGTGTAATAATACTGAACGCTAATGAACTGTATACTTAAAAATGATGAAGATGGAATTTTAATGTTATATGTTTATTGCCATAATTAAAAAATGAAAAGAAAAAAAAACCAAGATGCAAAACAAAAACTCTTAAAAAATCTGAGGCAGTTGATATTGAGACTAGAAAATAACACGGCAACACTAGACTCCACAGATAAAGTCACCTAAGAATAAATTTTAAGTGGCATAATGGTAAGTGCTAACACTTAGTGAGCATATATACCAGGTGCCGGGCTAGGAGCTTTACATGTATTTTCTGATATAATAATCCCAACAGTGTTAGATGAGAATTACTGTCCCCATTTCATACAAAATACTGAGGCTTAGAGAGGTCACATTCTGATAAGAGCCGCGTGGCTCGCAGCCTGTCCTGCTGAGTGCTGTGCTATATGTCACATGACTTAATACCTTCTCTGAACACTCACCTAGACCAGAGAATAAAACCCACGAAGGATGCCATTTTTTCCTAATTAAACAGAAATGAACAGACAAAAAAGCAATGCTGAGCTTTAGAAAACTCAAGCATGGTGCTCCCTGTGGATTTCCCATGTTTATTATATAGAGAGCTTACAATACCCAACTCAGATGAGGAGTCCCTCACTCTTATCCTTCCTTTTTTTTCTTTTTTTAAAATGTTTATTTTATACTGGCGTATAGCTGATTAACAATGTTGTGTTAGTTTCAGGTGTACAGCAAAGTGATTCAGTTACATACATGTATCTATTCTTTTTCGAATTCTTTTCCCATTTAAGTTATGACAGAATATTGAGCAGAGTTCCCTGTGCTATACAGTAGGTCCTTGTTGGTTATCTACTTTAAATACAGCAGTGTGTACATGTCACTCCCAAACTCCCAACCTATTCCTCTCTCCCACCCTTCCTCCCCTTCCCACCTCGGTTCCTTCTCTAAGTCTGAGTCTGTTTCTGTTTTGTAAATAAGTTCATTTGTATCATTGTTGACCTAAACTTGTAAGTAAATGACAGAAAACCACCTCTGTGGAAAAATATTTACAGCAGAAGCATACTCATTCAGCAACCGTGCACAGACACATCACAGCAGGTATATATCATGACATTCCTTCACCAGAACAGCAGTCAGTGGGCCCAGATCAATTTCAGCTCTCTCATCTCAAACTAGCTGCTTAAGGACTGGGGACCCTGAGACCTGGCTGGTGCTGCTGGCTCAGCCACATGGCTTTAGCGATCTGGGCAAAGAGAAGAAGAAGTTAAATCCAAGTGTGAAAAGAAAAGATCCTTTAGAAGTATGCATAACGTGACAGACAGCAAAGAGCTTTAAGATTTTTCATGGACAGAACCACTAAAAAGCAAATCGCAACTGAAAACTCAAATTTAAGAAATCCAAGCCTTCGGGCTTCCCTGGTGGCGCAGTGGTTGAGAATCTGCCTGCTAATGCAGGGGACACGGGTTCGAGCCCTGGTCTGGGAAGATCCCACATGCCACGGAGCAGCTGGGCCCGTGAGCCACAATTGCTGAGCCTGCGCGTCTGGAGCCTGTGCCCCGCGACGGGAGGGGCCGCGATAGAGAAAGGCCCGCGCACCGCGATGAAGAGCGGTCCCCGCACCGCGATGAAGAGTGGCCCCCGCTTGCCGCAACTGGAGAAAGCCCTCGCACGAACCGAAGACCCAACACAGCCAAAAATAAATAAATAAATAAATAAATAAATAAATAAGAAAATCCTTTAAAAAAAAAAAAAGAAATCCAAGCCTTCACAGATATGGTTTGGGGAGGACCCTGTGTTCTTAAAATAATCCCCCAAATCTGTCAGTCCTAGGAGATTGTGCAATTTTGTCGTCTGCCTTGTGCCAAGGGAGCAATTTCATAATGAAAGTCTCTATGACATTCTTATCATTGCATTTCTATTACAACTCTAATCTGAATTTGGGTGTGGGGCTCTGAAGGGTCCCATGGATTGACTTTGTGAATGTAGCACAGAGCCAGGCTTCGGCAAGGCTGCAGTGAGCTCTAGCTCTGGCTTTTGGAGGTGGTGGAAAGCTGATCTCCTTTCCCCGGGTTACCCTCACTGGTCGGTGCAGGCCCCAGAGCTACCCAAAATGCTGCAGTAGCACAGACGCAGCTATCAGAGCCGGGCTCTCTGGGGGCCTCGAGATGCTGGCGGGGGCCTCGAGATGCTGGCGGGGGCCTCGAGATGCTGGCTGCGTCCTCTGCAGCCTATGAGCTCTGCAGTCATTTGACACAAATATGTCCAGAGGCTGAAAACTTACTGCGGGTTTCGGTGACACAACCACAGGGAAAAGTGAATAGTTACTTTTTTTAAAAGGCTTTTCTCTCTGTTTTCAACAGCAAATCAAGACGATGCGTTTCTGGGGACATATGGGAAAGGACACAGTGACGCAGGTCTATGATGCAAGTGGATCTTATTCTGTTTCTGTTGTTCCACTGGAGGGAATGCCCGGAATAATCATCCAGAATTTAGCCTTCAATTTGGTAATCAAAGTTGAAATCAGACAACTGTAAATCAAACTATCTAACCAAACACTGGGGATCACTGACACCTTAACAAGTCAAAAAAATCAAAACAACGTCAATATTCAGAGTCATGTGCCTCATGTGGTCCAGTTAAACTGAAATCAATACCACTGCAACAGTCTGACAGTGGGATCCAGATTTCCCCTCATATATATACTAAGGATCTCATAGGACCATGTATTTGTTTTTACATACGTAATCGTATGTTATAAAAGAGGCAAACATAACCATAATGTTTGCATTAAAATAGTTCTAAACGTGCTAGCCGAGCTAATAGGGAGACTTTGTCACAGGTCGTAATTATGTCTGGAAACTACATACAGAGAAATGTAATAGACAGAAAAATATCTTTCTAATTCACAACGATAAAGTCCTGTAAGACAAGAGCTCATCTCTCATGACACGGGATGCATCATTTACCCACAAGAGGGCTTTGGATTACCAGGTAGAAAGCAGCTCCCAGGTTACAGACCTGTGAGGTTCTGGAGAATAGCCCTCAGACCCCCTGAAACCTAAGAAGTCAAGGGCCGGAGACCCAGAAATAGATTCATGTCAGCACAATCCTGGCAATTAAACCTTTCGTGTCAGGACAATCCTGGCAATGAAATCTTTTGGCCAGGCACCTAAGGAGCAGGCACTGTCGTTTTCCAAGCTGTTCCAACTTCAGGTGAACTGAAGACTGCATGACACAGCTGCCAGAAGCTCTGCTGCAACTGACTGTGATGCACAGAGCAGCAAAAGAAGAGCCAGATGCTGATGCTTCCTTAGTCTCCTTGGTGTCACGTGTTATCTACAGAAGTCTAACTGTTCCAGAAAGACGAAGCTTGTGACCACTGCCTGAGAATGTCCACTCACTTCATCCTAAGTATACACAGCCACGGACCATCATTCACCTTCCCAAATGGACCGTGAGTTATGGAGGCAGGTAACTGTGTCTTCTGCGTGGCTGCATCCCCAATGCACACAGTAAGTACTCAGGGGTGTGCTATTTGTTTGTTACTGGACTGAGAGAGAGTCTGAGACACTTCTTTTGAATCCACGGGGTGCCAATCTAAAGACGAACCACAGGTGAAGGAGCTGGTGATAAGGGATCTGTGGAGTAAAGGAGTGCTCCAAGGAAATATAACAAGCTCTGCTTTAGATAGAAGGAGCATGTCTTAGTCCATTCAGGCCACTATAACTAAGTACCACAGACTGAGTGGCTTGTAAACAACAGACATTTATTTCTCATGGTTCTAAAGGCTGCAAGTCCAAGGTCAGGTGACAGCATAGTTGGGTTCTGATGAGAACCCTCTTCAGGTCACAGACAGCTGACTTCTCACTGTACCCTCACATGGCAGACAGTAGAGGGAGCTCTCTGGAGCCTCTTTTATAAGGGCACTAATCCCATTCATGAGGGCTCCACCCTCATGACCTAATCACCTCCTAACACCATCACCTTAGGGATAAGGTTTCAACACATGAATTTTGAGGAGGACACATTCAGTCCATAACAGGGCACAAAACCTAACTAAAGTAAATTTGGAGAAACACGCTGAAATTGAAATATGTTATGCCAACTATACCTGTAAACTAGTGATGGTCAGGACTTTTTTGTATGAAGACTTTTTCAGATGGGAATACAGTAGGTTCTGTATACTTTTAATCAAAAAATTAAAAAAATAAAAAGCTACAAAGAAATGTATGATTCTGGAAAAATAGAAGCAGTACCATATGATAAACAATAATAATGCACAAAAACAAGACTGTGAACATCAGAGATCATTTATAGACAACCATCATACCCCAACGGCACTTCAGTAATAGCTGAAGTCAATCATTATCTAATTTTTAAATAAAAGTGGACGACATAAGTATTATTTTCGTCAAAGACTATTCTGCAATTACGCCTGTAATTTAACAGAAAATAAATTATGTAAGCCTCCGGGAAAAAAAAAAAAGAAGTACATCCTTGATGAAATTAATGGTTCCTGGAAAGTCATTCTTTTCTTGTAAATTGTATTCCATAATTTGAGAAAACCTGCATCATCTCGAGTAGATAAAGCTGAGTCGGCATCTTCCCATCTCATAACTGAGAGAAAGAACAGGAGCCTCGTGCCCTCCCAAGACTGCAGCAAGATGAATCAGCCTTCAGTCGCCTCCTCACTCCAGCCCCGCCTGCTCCTTTGCACCCAATACCCTTCTTCACATCCATGGAGTCTTGGAACACAGGCTTCCCGGGGGAGGCAGGATGCCCCCAGAGGCCCCACGCACTGTGCCCGGCCAGGTTGCTGCCGCCTCCCTGAAGGCCCGCCACGCCCCACCCAGCACCCCCGCTTCAAGGTTCCACATCGTCACTAGGACAGGCACTCCCAGAAAGGGAAAGTGACCCAGGCAGCTTCCTAAAGCAACAAATTACGTGTAAAGGACTGTGTCGTAAGTCTTGATCCATTTAACAGCACAGTCTTACAGCGTTTAGAACCTCCTTCCCTTAAGTACCTGGGGTTGCGCAGTTCTAGTCGCGGACTCACCCAGAAAACTGACGTGCAGCGTGAAGCTTTGCCTTCGGTTGTCAGATAAACTCCAAGGAATCGCAGTACCAGCTGCCCTCTTTTACAGAGAAAAGCCGTCCCTTCTCTCCCACCCCTGTCCCATGTCACTGGTATTTTAGCAAAGGGAACAAAGCATGAGACATAATACTGGATCTGAGTTCGGGAAGGGCACTGCAAGGTCACCCAATCCGTCCCCCGTCTGTCCATCAGCCCTCATCTCAACGGTAACATTTTACGTTCTTTCTAAGGTTCCCTGAACAGTGTCTCCTCAGCTCTTTTCTATGTATAGTCCTTACCTGCACTCTCTGGAAATTCTTTCTCCTCATCTGAATATGTCATATTAACATTTAAATACGTGTTCCTTCATTAGGTACTCGGCAGTTTCCACACACCGCCCCGCCCCCACCCCCGCCCCCGCCCCCGCCCCCACCCCCGGTCTTTCCTAAAACTGCCATCAAACGGTCAGCAATGGCCTCCCAACTGGCAAATCCAAAGGGCTATTTGTAGTTCTCAGCCCAGCAGGCTTCATTTGCACCTGCTGGTCGCCACCTTTTCAATAAACCGAGTGTAAATATGCCTTCCTCTAAATTCTTCTTTCCTGGTTCTAGTGCTTTTCTTCTAACTTAACTTTTTCCAGACCTTTTTCACAGGTCCTCTTCCTCCACCTAACTTTTAACTACGGCTTGTCTAGGATCTCACTAACAAATAAAATAGAGCAGAGGTATGCAAAGTAGATTCTGCATGCAAAGGGTTAAGAAACTGGGATGATATATTTTTGAAAAAGAGAAGGCTTTTGTGATTTATAACTTGTTCAAATCTGTAATTCCTGTAATAGCCAACTTGTTATGTGCTGATTGCTTCAGGACCAAAGTCAGGATTTTTCCATCAAAGAACAGCCACTTGCCATTGCCTGAATCAGTGCACAGTAAATTGAATTGCAGTCTGGTTGACCCACTAATGTTTCCACTTATCATGCTATACCAGAGTTATCAGCTTTCATGGTTGCTTCCTCAGATAAGCAGGGTATTGTAAAAGATAAAGATGAGGTAATTCCTTATAAATTCCACCATATCAGGTCCCTATTTAGAATCCCTTGATGAAGTACTACTGGATTTGGAATAAAATCGATGAAGTATTACTGGATTTGGAATAAAATCTACCCTCCACATGCTGCTCTGGAATGCCTAAATGTTCGGCTCCTTCCTACTTTTAAAATCTTCCTGGCCTTCTTTGTGGGTCCCTCAAATATACTGCCCTGAATCCAAACTCTGAAAACAAAAAAAAAATAGATTTTTTATAATTCTGTATGTTCATACCACGTAATAATATAATCAAATCACCAAATAATATATATATACATATTATAGTAGGTGATATTATTTTTATAAAGTTCAAAAGTGAAAAATATATTGTTTATAAGTATATTTGTGATTCTTCCAGTAAAAATAAAGGAAAGCAAGAGAATGAAAAAATAAGACCAGGCTAGTGGCAGTTTCCAGGGAAGGGAGGTGAGCCCTGGAATGGGATCAGGAAGAACAGGGAGCTTCATTTTATGTTTAAGCCACATGACCTGCATATATATAGCATGCATTCTTCTGTGTGTACCAAATGTTTCATAATTCAAAAAGGAACTGAAG
Organism: Balaenoptera acutorostrata; assembly: GCF_949987535.1. Taxonomy (NCBI): domain Eukaryota; kingdom Metazoa; phylum Chordata; class Mammalia; order Artiodactyla; family Balaenopteridae; genus Balaenoptera; species Balaenoptera acutorostrata. The sequence goes on from NW_026646194.1 coordinate 134,854, forward strand.
ACCAAGTGTGCAGTTCCACGCCACAGCTGCCTGCAACCGAACTACAGTTTACCATGAACCAGGTCTGGTGACAACAAGCCACTGCTCTTTGCCGGCAAGATCCTGACTCTGGTCCTTCCAAATCAACCACTACATAACAAGTCAGCTGTTACAGGAATTACAGATTTGAATAAAATTATGTCACCACTAATCCTTCTCTTTTTGAAAACCATATCATCCACTTTCTTAACCCTTTGCATACAGAAGGTAGTTTGCAACCATTCAGCATGTATACAAGACCTGAATTACCTTAAGCAGCCATCGTGCAGTGGTGGTTTTTCTAGGCCACTGAGGCTGGTGGGCTGGCTGGTTTGATGCCCTTTGTACCACATTGTTTCTAGTTGAGGTATACCAGAGCCAACTATGCAAACAGAAGTCCCAGCAGGCCCAGCTCTGCCACATCATCTAAACCAAATCACTGACACATCCTGCGCAGCTCGGACATCCCTGGTGAGGGATGCTTGGATGTGAAAGAGTCCTCTGGAGCTCCCCGCCTGAGTTCAAAGCTTGGCTCCACCGCCCACCAACAAGCTTGACCTTGAGTAAAGGACTTAACATGGGAATAATCATTGGACCCTCTCTCTTGCGCTACTGTGAGCGTTAGATGAGATAATTCATGAAAGCACCTAGAGCAGGGGCTCAGTCTACTCAGTGAGGGTCAGCAATAATAATTATTATTATTGCTGTTGTTGTTGTATTTATTATTATCATCATCATCTGAGATGATAGATGACAGATGCTGATGATGATCTGAGCTGACCAGAAAGACAAAGCAGAAAAAGAGGAATTACGTTAAAAGACCAAAAGTTGGGAAAGTAAGTCTCAGAAGACATAAAGTCGAGCTGTGTATTAGAAAAAAAGGGGCCACAAGGTCAGTTACCAGAGAGCGAGCAACAGAGAAACCAAGGCCCAAAAGAGAGAAAAATGCGAAACGCAGGCCACACAGAGCAGCTCAGGGAGGGAGAACAGACGAGGGCTATAAGAGCTTGGGGTGGGCAGCCTGGAATCCTCCACCGTCAGTCATCACCTGTCCTGTTCTCACGCCCTTCCCCCCTCCTCTCAGCCCCCTAAGAGTCTTGCTTTCTAGACCAGGGGACTGAAATGCAGCGTTCACTTCTCAGGCCATCATCCAAGGCTCTATTTCCCAACCAGCCTCCACCACTGGGGATCTTGAACTGCCCTTAGCATCTCACGGTGGCCCATCGTGGATGACAAAGATGCAGTTCAGTAAGCTAGATCCCCTATCAACAGACCAGCCGGAATTAAAGTCTTATCGCTTAACAGTGTCACAGACCTGAAATCTGGTCAGAAAGCCAGGGCCACTCTGGCACCTTGCCCTACCCTCCTGCTCACAAAGGGCACTCTCATCCTCTTGACTCTCTTCGCTTCCTCTTGGTCAGTCAAGCAGAACTCAGTCCCAGGATGGAGCTCTGGGAGGATAATGGGAAGCACGAGACCCAGACTGAACGGGAAGGGCTGCCCTACCTCTGCGTGCCTCCCTCTATGCCCAGCCCCAGAGCCCAGCTGACAGGGCACAGTGGCTGGGGCAGCTGGTGTGAGTGGGAAGCATGGGGGCTCTGGACACAGATGCGCGTGGAGCCCTGATCAGACACCTGGGAGCCATGTGACCTCCGCTGAGTTACCTTCCCCTCAGTTTCCTCAGCTGTAGGACAAGAGGAATAATCCTATCGCCGAGATGTTAGAAGTTAACTGAAATCACACGACAAAGGGTTTAATAGTTAGAATCTGTAAGTTCTGATAAATATTGGCTCTTCCTCTCTGCTTCTTCTTCCTCCCCTCTTCTGCAGGACCATTGCAAGGGCTTCTGAAGGCATTCCTAGCCTCCTAAATTTAGAGAATTTCCTGGAAGATTACACATAGATTCTAACACCAGCATCTAAATTTATTGCTAAATCTTCCAACTTGCCTATAAAAAATACAATGAGAAAGACTGGGTTAAATACAATGTGATTAACCTCATTAGCGGATAGCTGTTTTAGTGAATCTTTGTCCAACAAGCTCTCCAAGTATGTCTCTTAACTACCTGAAATACTTCAGAGGATGGGTGAAAGCAATGCAGAAATCCCAGTACTATTTCTGTTCCTCTGTGACCTGCCATATGGCAGAGATAACACTTGCTCATCAGGACACTCTTGAAGAAGAGCAAGGGTTGCCCTAAAAGATATCACACACCACAATAGCTATTATAATTCAGGCAGGATAGTGTTAGCACAGGGAAAGAAAACCTTAACAGAACAGAGAGGTCAGAAACACACAGGGGACAAAGGTGGCAATGAGCAAAGATGGTCTAATTCAATAAATAGCACTAGGGCAATAGCATAATACATATGGAAAAATAATATTCGATATCTACCTCACACCATAGAGTACACACTAATAAAACTGATGGTTATTAAGGACCTAAAGGTTGAAAGTAAAACTTTGAAATTCTGAGAAGAAAATTTTTTTGGAATCTCTATAACCTTGGAGGAGAGAAGGATTTCTGAAACCAAACACAAAAAAGTCCTAACTATAAAGAAAAATAATACACAAATTCTCCTACTGTAAAAACTAAGAATGCCTATTCACCATAGAGCTGTATAGAGAGTGTGGAAAAGACAAGCCAATAATTGAAGGAAGACAGATGTTCGCAGCACATCACGGGCAAAGAAGCAGCATCTTGAAAATACAAAGAAAATAAGAAAAATGACAACTGAATAGACAAAGTATTTCCAGAAGAAGAAAGATAAATAGCCAATAACCATATGAAAAGATATATGAGCATATCAGGAATCAGAGAAATACTAATTAAAACCACAGTGAGATTTTATTTTATAACCCTAACTGGCAAAAATTAATGTCTGACAATATCAAGTACGGCAAGGATGTTGAACATGCAGAATTCTTACATTTCTCTGGTGCGACTACATGTTGTAAAACTCTGGAAAACAATCTGGCTCTGTCATATAATATAATGTACATTTGTTACCCGGGAAAACATATTTTTCCCACGTATAAACATTATATATATTTCTTTGAAAACTCTGGAAAACAATTTGGCATTATACTGTTAACTTAAACATGCCCATACCCTACAACCCAGTAATTTCCCTTCTAGGTGTAAATCCTAAAAACTTCTTGCACCTGTACATCAGAAGACATATACAGGATGGTTTGTAGCAGCTATAGATAAAAAAAAAAAGAAGCAATCCAATCACCATCAGCAAGTAGTGTGTATAAATAAATCGTGATACATATATATATATATATTTACAAAATGGAATACTATACACTTGTGAAAATAACTGATCTGTAGCTACGAGCATCAATGTGGATCAATCAGAAACATAATGTTAAGTGAAAACAGCAAGTTGCAATAGATTACACTTATAGCATGTGAAATCATTTTTAAATTTCAGAAACAAGCAAGTAAGTCATATGTGGCTTTTAAAAACAGGAAAGCAAGAGAACAAGAACAAAAGTCAAGATAGAGATTACTGACTGCGAACTAATGTAATAGAGAACAAATCTGACTCCATATTAGATCTGTTTCTTTTACTTTAACCTTTGTATTCTATTACTTTTGCTACAAGTTAATAATGTTGCCTATAGCCTGAAATAAACAGGATAGCCTATTCTCAAGGCTCTGACCTTTACAGATATAACACTTTTCCATTCATACAGAGATTAAAAGTTGCAGAACAGAGAATAACATTTGTCTTGTTGGAGGTTTACAGGAACATCACGACGTGACCTACGTGGACAGATGCAAGAACAAAGGATTCTGACACCAGGAAGTGTGCAACAACTAACCATATCTCCTCCCCCTTTTCATATAAAAGAAGCCTGAATTCTAACTCGGGGAAGATGGTTCTTTGGGACACTAGTCCACCATCTTCTCAGTCTTCTAGCTTTCCAAATAAAGTCACTGTTCCTTGTCCCAACAACCTGTCTCTCAATTTATTGGCCTGTCATGTGGCGGCACTACAACCCTGGACTCACTCAGTAACACTAGGAATTCCAATCAAGAAAACGCTCACAGGGATCTAGTGAAGTTGAAAATGCTCCTTACACTGGGGGGTGTGTACTCACACATTTTCAGTTTATTCCTAGCTTTTATAATTTACATAACTGTAACATGATTTTAAATATCTAAGTTTAATAACTTTGAAAAGAATTTTAAGATCAAATTTGCTATGTATGCTGCATCATGTCGTAAAATCAAAGAGCAATTCCAAAGCAGACAGTTGACTTTATCATGGAGTAACCAATTCAGAAGGAGCTGGGCAAAGATACTGCCAGCAAGAGAGCAGAGAAATACAGTCAAAGCCAAAGCCAATCTCCATGCTTTGTGAGATTGATAAGGAGGTACTATTTTGAAGGACAACCTAGCATACACTAAAGACTATCTTTTTATTTACAAAAAGATCTAGTTATTCTATCTGCAAAAGCACTGGTAATCTCAGTAAATATCAAGATACCATTTCCTCCCCCCTAATTAAACATCTGACACATGTACCTGTTCCCCATATTAACTTGTTCCAGGTACACAGTTTTCTGGAAATACTGTGTATTCCTGAACTTTCTAATAAGCTTTCATACAAAGTTAAAGAACATCTTCACCAGACATACAGTAGTAAAATGCAAATGAAGGATTTTCTATCAACTCTATCAAATAAAGTGTCAATATTTTCATTGTGATCCCAAGCAAAATGTTAACACCTGCAGTGTTAAAGATTTTTTATTTTTTTAAGAACACATAATTCCCAAGGTACAGAAAGTACTGAAAAATTGATCACAAATTCAGGAAAGCCAATAAAAATAATAAAGCTCATGTAGTACTAACAAAACCAGTGATACTAACATTTGGGGTTTTTTTTAATCAGCAAGATTTCCAAGTCAAGACCAAGGATGTACTTATTTCAAACAATACTCAATACAACTAAGTGTCAGAACCCAATAAAATCATCTTTCGACCATTTTTTGTGATTTCATAACCATGGATGTTTATATTTGATAGTGTATTTTAAAGTAAAGAAGGAATCATTGTCAATTATAATTAGAAAAAATTACCTGAGAAAATTTTACAATGTGAATGTGAGTAATAG